>NW_020450772.1:2538818-2784000 GCF_003343035.1 Apteryx rowi
GGCCTTAGCCTTCCTCATCACATCCCTGCATACTCTGACAACGTTCCTATATTACTCCCAAGTGGCCTGTCCCCCTTTCCACTTTCAGTATACTTCCTTCATGCTCCAGCGCAGGAAGAACAGGGGCAGTTAAGACTCAGCAGAAACAACAACATGGGCAACTACACATTAATTTCAAGAGGTGAGAACGCTAGATTCAAATTAAAGTATTTTTGCTGCAGGGTAGGGAGAAGGAATATCGCAGTATAAAAAATGCTTGTTTAGTCTGCAGGCAGGGAACATCTCTCACCTGTTCTGCGAGTCCTTTATCATTATATTCCTATGGGAYGGAAGAAAAATTGACAGACGTGGCCTTTTTGCCTTCTGCTCAGAAATAAGTCCAGACCACTGCTTTTGAACATCTTGCTGACCTTACATAAGACAGAGACCACAGATTTGCCCATACTAGTTTTTGTTTAAACTCAAATGTGGGRTTAGAAAAAACATTATTCTTCATTTTATACTTGTCAGCAAATAACACCGCACCACAATTTTTAACACATTTTAATTGGGCATCTATTATTTTTCCAAGGTAATATCATATAATGATAGGAAGCCTCAGCATAACTAAATTCATATTTTAATATGGATCACTTGAATAAAGCACTGCTGATGAGGCTCTAAACACTGACTAGGTGAGAAGCAGAGGAAACTTCTATTTCTGAAAAAAGCATTTCATTCAGATTATCCCTGTCAAGTTCTGCAATATTTCAGGTCATCTACCAAAAGGGAATGCACGTTTGAAGAAAACAGATGTCCTACACCTGGGGAGATCTCTCCGTGCTAAGTTAGGAGGAACTGAATACTTAAAATGTCTTGGATTAAAGGGCTGCTTTTCCGCAATGTTATCAATATTTTGTATCTATTTGCTTCTATGAAAAGCTAAAAAATGGCTGAGGAACTGCTCTAAGAGTTGATTGGTGTGGAAAAGATAAGTTATGTTTCTTTGTGGAGGTTGTCTCTTAACGAAGCACAGTCTGGTATAGGATCTGGAAGGGTCACTGGCTAGGATCCGGAAGCCCTCGCCACACTTCCCGGCTTGGTTACAGATTATCCTCCTTGTGCAACTCGACAAGTTGCTCACTAAAATGGATACCCTCCTCATTTCACCACTAGTATCTCGTCCCTTCAGTTAGGAGCCTGCATAAAGGAGTCCCTAAACTTTCTATGATCCACCACGACACAAATATACATACATCTTTGACTCTGTATGTAACCAGTTACCTTCATTTAGCAAAATCATCTCTTTTTAGTAGATAAAGACAAACTATAACGTTATCATTACTTGACCATCAGTCACTAACAAGCAGCCAATATAGTATGTTCTAACCAGAACACGGAAACATCTTGCTAACTCATGCTAACTTTCTATTTTCACTGTCAAATTGGGATACTTTCAGGTATGCCAAATAAGGAGATTTATGGGAAACATCCCTGAAATAACTCTTGCATTGATTTCCTAGCACAGCAAACATCTTTCAATTTGAGAAAGTCGTACCAGATAAGAAAAAGGCTGCCCATTTCTCCCAGCACTGCATTGTGCACTTTGAGAATAATATATGAAAAGTCATTATTGCAAGTTTCCACTGCTTCTCGCAACCAAGAGGTAAAGCCCGAACCATGCACAGAAAACAATACTGTCCCTTTAGTCTTACTGCAGAGATTTACTGGATTATTTTTTCCACGTTGTCAATATCAACGGCCAGTTCAGTAGGAGAGTGCATATGACATAACAAACTCTTTCCAATTTGGGATTAGATGTCCTTAAAATCCTGTATTGTTCACTACTGAAAATACAACTTATTCCAGTTTTGCCCAATTAAATGCAGAGGCATGATAGCGATCCAGCATGAACAAAGGCTAAAAGACTAAATAAATGATCTCTACATTTGGATGAAAAAAAAGTCATGGGAGAGGAGGCTTGGACTGTCACTCTTGGTTGATCTCAGATTTCTTTAATCCAGCATTATTCCTTTACCAAATAAACATACTTTAGCTAACTTCACCTCACTTTTTATGAATAAGACAAAATCAACTGTTAAGCCTAGGAGAATACTTCTGCCCCCCTTTTTTCCTATTTGACAAGGACTGTGCCTGCCAAAACTAACTTTCCATTCATTTTTCTTGCCCCAAGATACATTGGGGCTTCTTACTACTTCAAATACTAGGTCTAGAGAGCCACCCAGGCCTAGAACTCATAAAAAGCATCACTGTTACAGAAGTGATTAACAGCCGAACTGTGGGTTTGGACACTGTGATTAAGAGCAATATGGAACTTCTATTGTGATGGAGACCACGATATAAATTAACCCAAGTAATCTGATAATAATTCAAGACTTTGTACCTCTATACATGCAGGGTAAAATAACTAAGCTTTGTACATTCCTCTACACTCAGTTACCTACAGAGTCTTTGGTTTCACACTTTTCCACACCCAGCTGGCAAAATGCTTTCTCTCATTTGCAAACTCAAAGCTAAGAATGATGCACTCTAGCTATATTTCTGCCATATGTTTCAGTTTCTCAAGTTTGGTCTTTTATTCACAGAGCTTGAGTGTGGGGTTTGCTATTCTTAGCATTTCTGCCTGATGAAAAGCTTGCTTTCTGTTGAGTTGTTCCAGAAAGATCACAAAAGCTCTAGGACTGTCAGATTATGAGTTCTGCAGCATGTGCTCCTTGATGGCTTTTAGCTTTGTGTGGCTTAAAGATGCAGCTCAGGCACTCAGTGCACATGGTGTATAGATCCAGGGCTTCATATGTACACTAGAATGAGCTCTTTCTTCTCCTTGGCAACAATAAATAATCTAATGAAAAAGACACAGTGTCTTATAAACAGACTGTTATACTTTCGCAGAACTTCCCAAGGGCCAACAAATTTTGAGCCAGCAGTCTGACATATCAAATTTTAAAAATAAGATATCCAGCACTTCTATCAAAATATGTGTCACTTGTTCACACAAACCACATGACACCTCAGCCATTTATTTCAGAGTACGCTGAACCTAAAGTCCATCCAAATGATAACATAGATGTTCTTATGTGGCCAGTGTCAGGGTGGCAAGGGGTAAATTTAAATAGGGTTGCACTGTGGCTACCAACAGGACAATAAAATGAATTTAGACATTTTAAAGCAGACTCAACTGCTATACTTGTTCTCTATTTGCATAGAGCTGTCTATATAAATACAAAAGAAATGAGTTTCCAAATAGAAAAGAAATGATTTAGGGGAATATGACAAAGGTCTGCAAAACTACAAGGAGTATAAAAGAATAGGGATCAATTGTTCACTGTCTCTTCCAGAGCTGGGGGCCATCAAATGAAACTACTGGGTGCCAAGTTCAAGTAACAACAAAATAAGGTGAACCTTCAGACAACATGCAGTAGATCTGTGGAACTCCTTGCAAGCAGACATTGTGGATGTGAGCAGTTTACATGGGTTCAGCGGAGACTAGACCAGCATTTATAAGAGATCCGTTATTAAACAGAGAAACCACAACAAGCTCAAGAAATCCCTTGAGATGAAAGTGTTACAGTGTTAGGGGGAAGCATCCTATGCATTTGCCCTGTTCTTCCTGCTCCTTAGGCATTCACTTGTGGTCAAGTGACAGAATCCTGGGTTAGATGGATCTTTGATCTGAACCAGCAGGGCAATTTTTAGGTGGAAGTGAAACAGTCCAGCCTATCTCAAGCTGCATCCCTTTTGGGCTTTCATCTAATTGCATTCATGCAGGAACTTTAAGTTGTTTAGGTTTAGACCACCAAGAGCATCCGACTTCCAGATGAACCCACACTAGAATACCTTTGAGGATGAGCCTTTTGTTCATGATGATGATTCTCCTCAGCCAGTGCAGGACCTTCCCCCAAGTATTAAGACTTTCGCTATCTATCATTCAGTGCTCATTCAGGAAGTCCTTTCTTTCACGCACCAAAATATTCACAAACTGCAATCAAGTACTGTAAATCATGACCCAAAGTTGTTTAAGTATTTTTCCAACTTTCAACAGTTTTTAATATAGCGAATTTCTCAGCTTCCTCATCACATTTGTTTCAATTAGCTAGACCCGTAACTTAGGAACAGAGCCCAGAATCTCTCCCCCTTCCACGCCACAAGAGAGGTCTGGTACCTTTCTGCTCTATGGCATTATGTCTCCTTTAAAAAAATATTCAAAACTGCACAGAGCTGCTGAGTTGCTGTCTCACATTACAAGCTCAGGTGCAAATTTCTGTTCTCTATCATCTCCAGCTTTTTTAACATTACTGATTTCCAGATACCTCTCCCCTCCTCCTTCCTGCTGCTGAATGTGTGTTTCAAATTGTTTTTCCTCCAAAGGTGTTAGCTATGGAAGAAAATACAAATGAAACTTTTCAGCCYAGATTTCTAAGTACTAGACACATTCCTAAATGCTTTGGTTAGAGAAAAGAACATTTTGGATGGGAAATGGGTTGTTTGCATTTCACTTCAGATTACTATTTTCAACTTTGGGTTCATTTTACAACACACTTCTTTACCATCATGTTCTGCAATTATGAAAAACATCTAGACAATTGTCATATTGTAGAAGTTAAAAATCCAGCTGTACACACTGAGACCTAGAAGCCAGGACATATTTAGGAGGACAGCTACTATTGGAAATGATGGAGTTGCATGCTTAAATACTGCAGTGAAACTGGGGTCAAATTTTAGACCCAAATTAAGGCAACGCAAAAGCTAAAACTGCTCAAGAGGAAAGTTTTCCATGGCCTCAGCTCCACTGCCACAGTGCTGTGACCCTTTGGAAGCTGTCAATGCTTGAGAATGTCAGGATAAGACTTACTACAGAGCCATCTGCATGAAATTCAGTGACCTGTGACACCAAGTGGATCAGACTAGACAATCTGATTATGTCTTCCATGAATCTCCTCAGAGAGACGGATTAGATCCTCTAATGAAAAAGACTTGACAGGGCTCCCCACTGCTCTTAGAACAGAGGTCTCGGCATCAGTGCTTCCCAGACATAAATGAAAGCTAACCCCTCTTTCAGTTCTCCCTGGAATTTGCCAATATTATTATTTCTTGAACAATAAGACCAGAAAGAAGTTTGGCATTTTTGTTATTTATAATCCTGCTGGAATCAGAGAGTGGAAAAGTTGGGAATTTGTGTTACCTGGACTTTATACACCAGTCAGTGAAGGCAGAATACTGCACTTGGCAGAGTGTTCTTGAATAAGGGGGAATCTGTAAAAGGAGGGGCTCTGACAGTCCCAACTATTTGGGTTAGTGCCCTAATTCTGCACAGTCAGGGATGGGATACACACATTTTACTTCTCAATTAATAGATGATGCCAGTGATCCTTGGTTCTCCCATCAATTTTATCCTTCACAAACACAAAGAAGTTTCTACAGGGAGCCCTATTTTTATTATACGTAACATAAGAGAGTCTCCTGGAAAACTGAAATGGGGGAATGACATTTGCTAAATTTTGCAAATGGAAAAAATGTGACTACACGGATATGATTTCAAGTACATTCAGAGCAGGGAGAGATAGGCCAGTGCACTAAAAAGTTCAAAGGACAACAAAGTATGAAAGATCTGCAGAACAGAAATTGTGCATTACCACAGCCACCTGGTTTTAAAACTCTCTGATGAAAGAATTGACTGAATTCTCTAGGTCTATCTAAAAATTAAAGTCCAGTAAAATAAAACAATCTGCATTTCTGTGAGACAGAACAATTATCCTGTTCCACTTACATTTACTACATTTCTGGAAAAAACACAGAAACTGAAGGCAGTGGCGTCAGGCTACCTTACAGCAACTACAAATCCAACTCTACACACACCAGTTTTACCCACAGCGGACGGAGGCCTTTCCAGCAGGCAGTGGGCCCCAGAACGAGCAATCACAACTCCAGGCTAAGGAGAGAAACTGTTGCTATATTAAAATTAAGCTTACAGTTCTTCTCAAGGAAAGCCAGGACAAAGGGTAGTAACACAGACAAAAATCCTACTACAGTGTTCGTTCAGCAGATTGTTGTAATTGTTGACACCCCGCATGAGCAGGGACCCTGACAAACTGCTCCTGCAAGCAACCTGCAAYGATTCTACCACTTTTAGTGGAGCAGCTCACAGTTTTCCATGTCCAGCAACAACTTGACCCCACTGAAGTTAATGGAAAAAAGCCTTATGGACAATAACTCTGATTGCAGGGTCCCTCAGTTCTCATTGTAACCTGTTTACAAGGATTAGCGTTCAACACACCTGTTTGTCCCACCTGGGCAATTCTAAGGTTGGGTATTCAGTCAATACTACAAACATACGCAAATAAGGGGGCAACACATCTCATAAGAAGAGCAATATGCAACATTTTCCCTTTGTGACCAGGCTGAAAACGCATGAACAACCTTTTTGTGCAGGTATCCCTACTTTGCCAGGTGCCTTCAGGTGGTAGCCACACTGATGCTCTAAGCTGCAAGCCACAAGCCAAGAGGAGGCTGTTGAGCCCTGTGGCRAGCAGAAGAATTTATGAGTATGAGTCCACCTGTGCCCTAAAGCTCTGCTGAGATTATGCAGGGTACCAGCCCCTGCTGTCATGCCTACCTCCCAGTCCTGGACCCACCGGAACCCAGAGATACCCAAGAGCTGCTCTACATTTGTTCTGTATCACCTGTAGCACAAGCTAGGCAGACAAGGAGTTGGTGACCAAGCCCAACAGTCCACATCCGAAACAAAGTTTAATTTATGGCTTGGAGTCTCTGCCCTTTAAAGTGTTTTCTTTTATTACTGTGTGCCAAAAAATGAGTAAGCAAATGGAGAAAGGCAAACAGCACAGGCACTGATTACAAAAGTCTATTTTTGATATTCTTAATATATTTAGTGACATCATTCATAACAGCCAGATGTTAGAGATTAAAGTTGAACAAATTAAAAGCCTGCTTTTTGCCCTAGGCATAATTTGCTTTGTAGCGCATCTCATTAGTGCGGTTTCCTTTAATGACTCATTTAGGTTTTGGACTGAAAATTAGAAATGAAGCAATATCTAATTTAAGCAAACATTTTCATACAGCCACTTGCCGGCACCTCAGAACTCACAGGGCTTGAGAAGGGTGGGGAAATAAGGGCTTTCTGTTTATCACCCTCACCACAAGGTTTTTGCTGCTAAACTTTTTAGGTTCTAAATACTGCAAAGGGGATATTTATTTTCTTTAAAAATACTTCCATGAGAAGTTAGTTCTGAAGTTGATGTATTTACCCTTGGTGGCCAATTTTAATTGGCAATATCCCTTTAAAAACAAAGGGCTCTAGCTCCAAAGAGGTTCTTTGAATGACGAAACAAATTTGTTTGAGAAGTTCAGCTGCCTGGAACCTGGCATCCTGAAAGCAGAAAGGGCTCTCCCCAAGTAAGCAAGCTTCTAAAGGATTTGTAGGAAAGACCAGGAGGGTAGGGGAGGAAATCATAAAGAACTGAGCAGAAAGCTTCCAAGCTCTGTCTATATGAAAGAATCAATTCTTGAGACTATAAAACCAACAAATATATCATATATAAAATATAAATTTTTGACTGTGAGGGAAATGAGCCTAAAATCAAAGATGCAGAAAATACTGAAGTGTTACGCTTAGTATTTTCTGCATCTTCAATTTAAGATTACCTCTGCAGTCAAAAATTTGTATTTTATATTTGTATTTTAAATATACACTAAAACCGCTCACCCTTCTGGCCTCATTATATTTCAGACACACATACACATTCTAGGTAGTACTACACTGTTTTACATTAATGACACAGGATCCTATGTCCCAAAGATACTCCCTGGGACTTAAGTGGTCCAAGTGTTTAACGCTACTGGACTTTACTCCATATGCTGCCACTGAAGAAAAGTTCGTCTCTTCAATAGTTTAAACCATACAAATTCCATCCTCAGAGACGGGCACTTCACAATGATCCCCTTAAATACAAGCTACACAAGCTATATAAAGGTTGTTTCAAGTTCCTTGTGCTACCCAGTAAATTGTGGGTAAGTGATGCACAGCGCCCTGGAAATCCTCCAGCTCCAGCTGAGGCTCTTGAGGATCAATAAAAACAAAACAGCTCATTACAAGGTGAGCTGATGTTTTCCCATCCCTGGCTTCCTTAAACAAATGTAATTCTTCTAATTCTTCCCCACAGAAAGCCATGCAGCAATGAATGTTCTCACAGCTCTGGGGTATTTATCATTGTGCACGGAGGATATTACCCAATTGGGTGTGCATTACATTTTCAATCTGCCTTAATTCATCCAAATCAGGAAGCTACTTATAAGTGGTCATAGATATTGACTCCCCTCCTCTTCCTCACACATGCCATGTCCATCTTGGTGAAAAGCAATTACTCACTGCAACAGAAAACTTCTTCAAAAGATACTCCTGCAACCAAAGCCCCACTTGTGAAATCTTCCACTTCTTCAAGAAAAGGCCTGAACACATGTCAAATTCTAAGTCATGTAAGAGGAACAGAAGAGAGACAGTCAAAAGCCTTTAACTCTTGACTACCTTTGATACAGAGTATTAGAGATACAAGAAGAAGGGAATATTTATTTCCAAAGGCTTTTACACAATACCCATGTAGTATTGATGAAACATCCTCCCACACTTCACATGCCTGGAGGCACCTTGGATTGCTTTGTAATAAGGTGAAAGGATGCTATCAACTTTCATAGCTGTGAGTTATTCTTGTGTTGCTAAAGGGTCCGCACTCAGAGGAAATAAATTGTGCATCAGGCCCTGAGCTGGCATGAAACCGCGTAACTTCCCTAAGGAGAGTGGAAGTTAAGCAGCCGCAGCTGAGGYGCTGGGCCTGGTAATGTATCCTTTCATTCTCAGCCTCACCTACAAAAACCAGCAACTGATTTGCTACCAAGATTCATTCCTGAACTTTTTAGGGGCTAGCTCTCTCAAGGCAGATTTGGGTAACAGGGGCCACCCTGCATGGCTCTCCCAACGCTCCATTTTAAGCTGCAGAGGGCATTTCTGCGCACGACTTGGGAGGGTCGAGAGGCACAAACAGTACTGAGGGTACGGAACAAAACCAGTTTAGCTAACTTTGTGTCCAGATTCTCTCTACTAGGGTCAAAAGACAGTAAGACAACAAGTATAACTTGCCAAGATTTTTCTTCATGAAATTTGCTTTTAAAAAATCCATTATTTGAAATCTAAATTATTCATATATTTGGACTGAACACAAACAGCCTGAGGAAAAATACTGCTCTGAACAGTATCTGAACAGTTCTGAAAAAGCTTAAAATTTTCATTTTCTAAATTAAACATTTAGGGTTTTTTTCCCCAAAGGTATTTACACTTAAAAAAAAAAACAAAAAAAAAAACAGAGGAAATGGTTTTATTTTAAAAATAGTTCTTTAATGCCAAAGCATTTTGGATTAACTAGAAATGACTATTCATATCAGTTGCATAGCCAAATAAAAAACTGTTATTTCAACAGCTTTAAAGATATTAAAAATGTGGATTAGAAAGACAGGTCATGTACAGCGCTTTAGACTTTTGAAAGCATGTTATTAAAAAAGCAGAAGAGAGCTACCTACAAGCAAGCCGTAAACAGAACTTGCCAACCGTCCATCACTGCTGTTACAGATTAGTAGGGTATTTTCACAGGTCCCTATGAACAAAACTTTGTAACACTTTGGTTTTGACCAGGGGCAGTTATTGCACTGAAGCAATCTCAGAGAAAGAGGTACTTTCTGGACATTTTGTACAACAGGTTTTCCATCACACAAGATATTTTCCTGGTGGGTACAACAGAACCCAATTCTGGTCGCTTTCTAGAGGTACAGACAAACTAATTCTGGGGGTCAAAGTAAACAGGTGACAGAACTAGAGTCTGAGAATCGATTCAGTAGAAGTCTTGTTGCCTTTGTGTTTTGGGGAAGTATTTTAGAGGTTTCAGGTAGAGAGCCTGTTGACTGAAACTCGCAAGTTAAACTCTGTATAAATCCAAATAGCGCACTGAACACACAAACCCTCTTTAAAAAGTAGTCTGGTAACTGGAATAGTCCTAAGATATAAGCAATATGTTCCTCAAAGGCTGTTTTATTTATTCTGACTGCATCAATTCTCTCCTTAAAACTTTTTCTCACTTTAAAGTTTGAATCATGCCTCATACTCAAGGTAGCTACCTGAGAAAAAAAATACATTAAGGTCAAACTATTCACAAGTTTGAATTAAATTCAGTGCAGTGTTTGCAGGGGGATTTAATTGTAAAGTTCCCATTAACAGCAATGTGAGCTATGGGGATTGCACATCACACTGAAAATCTATCCTCTACTATATCAGCAGAGACACAGCAAAACGCTGGATGTGCATCACATCCCACTGACTCAGAGCCCAAGCCTGAACTCTGCCCGTTGCAAAGTAATTCCACGACTGACAGCACAAACAGCGGCAGCAAACAGTGCGGGCGCTCCAGTTACAGGGCCAGGCTCACGGCCTCTGGTTCAAAGCTACGGCTACACAGCCTCTTCAGCAAGCATGCAAGGATAATGTTGCAAAGTCGTCTTCATGAATGTATTTGTTGCCAGTGATCCTACATAACTCGGAATGGCTCTTCTGAGTCTACAGCATATTGCACTGAGCAGAATAAAATTAATGCCAACAGCTAGTAGTCTGACTTTCATTGCGCTGGTGAAAAATAGGGGCAGAGCACTGTTAGTGTGTGGAACTGGTAGAAGTGAGAGCAGAGTTAAGTCCAGTCTCTCTACTGCCTAATTCCTCCAGAGTATTTGCATGTGTGGTGAATTGTTTTGCTATAAATCTGATATGACATTGTGTGAAGATAAGTTTATAGAATTACAATACTTTAAAAAAGGTTTCTAATAGGTAGTTTTTGAAAGTCTCTTTATGTTCGATTTTGGTCTATATCTTATTAGAAGCATGCATTTACCCATGCAGCTATTTAAAACTTTTTAAAAAGCTTTTAATCTTAATTTAATTCAACAGAACAGYTGCCACTTCTTCAAGTTAGATCAAGGATATGGATCTAAAAATACTAAGAAGCTGAGCTTATTTTCTAGAAAAGTTTCTCCTGTTTTCTGCTCATAGACTGCTTTAAAACATTTCCCTGCTCAATTCACAGTCTGTTTGATCTCTGAAGTCAGTTACATTAAAGGTTGGGACTTAGTTAATCAGGTAGATACCACCACTCTCATTGCAGCTCTTCTAACTTACGACCCAAACTGTTCCACAGTTCTTCATTTAGATACAGAAGAGAGAGATCAGATTTGTACAAAACCACAAGAACTCAGCAGCTGTTAGCTTCCAGATTAGTAAAATGTAATTGGAAGGAAGGTGCTGATCCTGACTTGTCAGCAGCACCCCCACAGATAACCCCTCCCGTGCTCCTCAGTGCAAGTGGACTATTAAAGAAACACTTTGTGGGTACCAGAGATAACAGGAGGTCACCAGCATTAGGATCAAGGTTCCAGATCAATCTTCAAATTAAAGGCCTTCAGGTGCAACGAAGTCCAGCTGGCAGGCATCTGAGTGATAATCTAAACATAATTCACAACCTGGCAAGTTCAATACCAAGTTAATTATAACACTGAGGGACCATGCAGATTACTGAACTTCAGCAGAATTTGTTAACCCTAGAAACAGGGTAGCTATTTACTTAAYCCTGTCACCTTCAATTCTGCTTTGCACAGGAACAGTTTTGTTGCACTGGTGCTGTGTCTCAGCCAAATTAAGCCTCTCCAAGAGCTGGCGTACAGTAGCAACCTTAGCTGAAAAGCCTAAAAAAACTGACAGCTAGGTAAACTCTCTGAATTTTTTGGTTCTTCAAAATAACAATTCATCAGAATAGGCTGTCTCACAAGTATGCTGCTACGCTCAACTAAATCCTAAATAATGAAAGAATATTCACATCCTTACAGTGCTTTGGCTTTTTCATTATTAGTTCCAGCCTAACACAGATAGCACTAAGAAAAAATATTAGGCAAAACTAGCAATTTAAATAAAAATCCAGAAATATTCAGATTTGATTAACATCAGTTTTAGATTTATCACAACTGGTTCATCTAAACCTAATGCCACTAAGTCATTCTGCTATAAAGCTACTCAGGTTTCAGGCAGTGAAATTCTCTGTAATGACAAATAAGAAGGCTGCTCTTCTCCATGCATTCCAGGAGTTGTGAGGATCACACTCTTTAAAAATAAATACAGTCCAAAATGACAGCAGAATAATATACTGAACCCTGAWTCAGTTTTACAAGTTACCTTATTAGAAACTAATGTATTAATATTTTAAAGAATCACAGAATGGTTGAGATTGGAAGGCACCTCTGGAGATCATCTAGTCCAACCCCCCTGCTCAAGCAGGTTCACCTAGAGCATGTTGCCCAGGACCCTGTCCAGACGGCTTTTGAACATCTACAAGGATGGARACTCCACAATCTCTCTGGGCAACCTGTTCCAGGCTCAGTCACCCTCACAGTAAAGAAGTTTTTTCTCATGTTCAGACAGAGCTTCTTGTGTTTCGGTTTGTGCCCATTGCCTCTCGTTCTATCGCTGGACACCACTGAAAAGAGTCTGGCCCCATCCTCTTTACACCCTCTCTTCAGATATTTATACACATTGATAAGATCCCCCTCTCAGTCTTCTTTTCTCCAGGCTGAACTGTCCCAGCTCTCCCAGCCCTTCCTCACAGGAGAGATGCTCCAGTCCTTTCATCATCTTAGTAGCCCTCCGCTGGACTCTCTCCAGAAGCTCCATGTCCCTTTCATGCTGGGGAGCCCAGAACTGGACACAGAACTCCAGATGTGGCCTCACCAGGGCTGAGTAGAGGGGGAGGATCACCTCCCTCAAMCTGCTAGCAATGCTCTTCCTGATGCACCCCAGGATACCTTCAGCCTTCTTGGCTACAAGGGCACATTGCCGGCTCATAGTCAGCCTGCAGTCCAGCAGGACTCCCAGGTCCTTCTCCGCAGARCTGCTTTCCAGCAGCTCAACCCCCAACCTGTACTGGTGCAGGGGGTTATTCCTCCCCAGGTGCAGGACCCTGCACTTGCCTTTGTTGAACTTCATGAGGTTCCYCTCTGCCCATCTCTCCAGCCTGTCCAGGTCTCTCKGAATGGCAGCACAGCCCTCTGGKGTATCGGCCACTCCTCCCAGTTTTGTATCGTCAGCAAACTTGCTGAGGGTGCACTCTGTCCCTTCATCCAGGTCATTGATGAAGAAGTTGAACAAGACTGGACCCAGTATTGGCCGCTGGGGGACACCGCTAGCTACAGGCCGCCAACTAGACTCTGCGCCACTGATCACAACTCTCCAAGTTCTGCCATTCAGCCAGTTCTCAATCCACCTCMCTGTCYMCTCATCTARCCCRCACTTCCTGAGCTTSYCTAYGAGGMTGWTWTGGGAGACAGTGTCAAAAGCCTTCCCAAAGTCAAGGGAGACCACAACCACTGCTCTCCCCTCATCTACCCAGGCAGTCATTCCATCATACAAGGCTATCAGATTGGTTAAGCATGATTTCCCCTTTGTGAATCCATGCTGACCACTCATGATCATCATCTTGTCCTTCATGTGCTTGGAAATGGTGTCCAGGATGAGCTGCTCCATCACCTTTCCAGGCATCGAGGTGAGGCTGACTAGCCTGTAGTTCCCTGGGTCCTCCTCCTTGCCCTTTCTGAAGATTGGAGTGACATTTGCATTTTCTTCCAGTCAGGTAACTCTCCTGWTCKCCATGACCTTTCAAAGATGACTGAGAGTGGCCTTGCAAAAACAATCCAAATTGGCCTTCCAAAAACAATCCAAATTCATTAAAACAGTACAAATTTCATTCACATCATTTATGACTTGTAGCACAGAATTATGCAGATAATTTTTTGTGAACATATTACAGGGATGCATTAATCTTCCTTCCTCACCCTGAAATTAAAGTCCAGCCTCCATTTAAAATTTCCAATTGCAGGTTATACTAGGAGCTACTGTTCTGCTCAAACCATCTTCTTCCAACAGAGATTAAAAAAAAAAAAATCTGCTCCCCAAAGCACAGCAACATTTCAYCATATGTCCAGATCCCATGGGCAACTATGTGGTGAACAGAAATGTCATCAGCTGATTTCCAAGAATCTGATTGTTTCCTTCAAGGTTTCACAGGAAGATTTCATTAAGCAAAGGTAGAAATCTGCCCCAGTTTGGAACCTAAGTGACTCCTTTCCAAGAAGTATTGATGATGAACCCTCCTTTATCAGCAGAAGATCTTTATTATAAGCATGAGACAAGCAACTACTGAAAGTATTATTTTGCTAGACCACTTCAACTCAACATCTTTCCTTCACACCAACCTCAATTCTCACTTCATGGGCAACATGAAACACTGTCAAAAAAATGCATTAGAAGTGCTGGGGGAAGAAAAAGGGACTTGACAATCAAGTCTGAAAGATGTTGAAAAATTCTATGTTCAAATGTTAGAGATTAGGAATAAAATTTGGGTGGATTTGCACTTGCAAAAGTTTTCCAGAAAGTACTGAGAATTATGGAGTTTACATTCTGTTGATTTCAAGGCATCCTCCCTAAATTTTTTTTCCAGAAATGTAGTACCTTGGTTGATATTAAGTACCACCTTTATTTTATTAACCTACAGAGAATTTTTTCCACTTGTATGTTTTTCTGTTTGGACAGTATCACTTTCACCCGAAAGTGAAAATCTGAAAGTTTCAGCGCATAGCATTAAGTGCCATACAAATATAGAGTTAGACAGTCTCTTCTCAAAAGTTTACTATCTAAACAAAAAGACAAAGGAGGTATAGCTCCTCATAAATATACAATTATTCTTTTTACAGGTGAAGAACATGAGCATGAAGAAATTGGGATTTGTCCAAGGCTATACAGAGGTTTACAAGGAAACAAATCTAATCTCTTGAGATCTAATTCACTACTGAATTCTCAGAAAATGTATGGCAGTATATGCAAACACATATTTTTAAAAATACTTCAAGAGACTTTTGTGGGCTAATCCTTTCAAACACAAAAACACAGTAAAGATGCTTCCTGGCATGTCACCATTTTTTTTTCCACCTTGTTTCTCAAATTTTGGAATTATCCAATTTAAGCACTGCTCATTATTTAAAAAGAAAGAAAACTTCTGGCAGAATAAGTATTCTCAGTAGCAGTTTAGCATACTTTCAACAAACTAGATCAGTTTGTAAAGTCCCTAGAGCATAAACATAAAAATTAAACACACAAACTAAGCAAACAAAAATACAAGTATGCTGTAAAATGAGCATGGCCTTTGCAATGATTGTGTTCATAAAGAAAAAAAAAGAAGAAAAGCAACTATCACCAGGTTTATCCCCTTACACTGACAGAGCACTCCAAAGCTTTGAACTGGCAGTCAGGAATTCACAGCCCCCACTGAGTCCCTTCAACTTCTTTTAGTGAGATTCAATACCCTTCATGGCAATTACAAGCCAGAGGCTCAAACATCTGACTACCACTCTCAGTAAGTGAAATCCTGAAGCAGCACCGGCAGGCTTACAGCATTTGCCCCAGAACAAATACCTCCCTGCCAAGTTTTGAGTGTCCAAAGACATCATCTGAAACATCCTGAACGCTCACCCAGGACACTCAGTGATCAGCTGCTCGACTGAGCTAGTAAATCAGCTATGCTGCCATAACTAATGACAGATTGTGCCACTGGCAGGAGGGAAGATCACTTCTCAAGACAGATGATTGCTTGGGTGATCTACAAGCAAAGGAGGGGACCTACAGGAGACTATGACATCTCCTCTCCTATGGAGGGTGCAGAACATGCTGATACCAGGAGAAGACTCCCTGGGTTCAAATCCTGTTTCTGCAGAAATAGGAAGACTTATTCCTATAAATTGCTGTTAAAGAATAAATCTCAGCATCCTTGTTCATGCCAAAACTGCCAGTGGAAATCACACCCTCAGATACTTCAAGTTACTTCAAGAAAAAACAACTTTGGTGCTTGATGCTGAGAGCTGCTGCATGGACTTGAAGATCTGCTAAATATAACAAAGGGTTAAGAAGGTGCAAGGACCCACCTTCACTGACCAACTAACAAACTCAAGGCCTCAGCCTTGAAATAGTGTATGGCACAAGAAGTCCAGTTCTCCAGTGCCTTGCATCTCTAGCAGCCACATCAGGACGGAAGTATTTATACTAACTTCATACATGAACACATAAGCATGTTGAAAACTGAGTCCTAAACCATAAAAGAACAGGTCTGATATGTGATCATGCATGCAAAAACAGATCAACACAACGATGAACACATCTAAAAGGATCAGCTGAATTAGGACCATATCCACATACTATTACGAAACCTGCTTTGCAGGCAAAAAAGGTGGCAGACTTCTTGTGGTCATCTTTGTTGCATGCATGAGGACACTGAGCGCACCCCCCACACCTCTTGGGGGTTGGTTGCCTGGCTCAGGGCTGCTCTGATAGTGCAGCATCTGACCTTGAACTAGAGAGCTGTTTGAGCAAGGGCTGTGAAAAGCCTCCATGGGGACTCCCCTCTCCCTTCTTTTGGGAGATGCTTTTAAGCTGGGCTCTTGGTCTCTGCCTGAGCTACGTTACAGATAAGTCATGCCTGGCCAAGTACCCTGCTGATCCAGACCCTGACTTCCCAGCTTGATCTCAGACCTGCCCCATCACTAAGGACTCATCTGGTGTCCACCGGACTGTGACTGACCTTGATTACTCTCTCTGGACCTGATACTGACCCTGCTTTCTGATGTGGCTTCCTGGCTTGACTTTGGACCTGCCTCCTCACTATGGACTTGCCTGGCAATCTGGACTCTCGACCAAGCCTGGCTACTGTCAGCCAATCTGCTCTACTCACCTTGCTCAGGTCTTGTGGGACTGTGTCCTATCAGCAAGGGCACTGCCCTGCCTGCCTTACTGTCACACTTGGCTTCCAGCTCACCTTCCCTGCCCTCGTTCCTGCCTGACAGTGTGAAAACAATCATTCACAAAAATGACAGATGCTGTGTTATCCATTTGCCAACCTATTCCACCCTCAAGAATCCACCTAGCTAGCAAAGCAATGACATAAACTGACCACTAGCCATATGACAAGACCAATGAATTCATTACTAGAAAGCTCACTACTGAATGTAAAAGATACTTGCACCACCTGATATACTTCAACTGTTAGAAAGGCAATATTCACTTTGGGCTTTAGTAAATCAGAATCACAGAGAAGCTCACAAGTTCCTGAAGCCTAGTCCAACTCCGTGCTAAGGCTGTCACAATGCACTAAGGAAAGACTGTCTTCAGCACCCTATGGAGGGGCTGGTGGCCCCCTGTCCTCCACTGATGATGTTGCTTCCTTCCTACTTGACCACATGATGCTGGAGGATGGAGGAGGAGAAATCTAGCAGAATGTGTCAACCTTTCTTCTGTTACATTGGACAGATAAATAAATTTCAGCCACTTCATAGTGCAAATGCACATTCATCTTTCTTCTGGTCATGCAAGTCAGCCTAGTTTGGGGTCTTACTCACATCTCACTTATCTTAACTCCTTCTAACATCCTGGCCTCTCAAACAGTAAGGATTAGTCTAAACAGATTAATGTTTATGCTCAATGCTCACATTTTGTTCCCATTTTTCATTTAAATGCTTATATAATCAGTGATAGCAACATAACAGGGTTCTCATTAAATAGCGGGAACTTCATCTTCAAACCCGAACAAGAAAAATTGTCAACAAGCTACTGAACTGAGCAGAGGTTATTAAGAAAAACTTAATAACCCCCCCCACCTTCCCTTACCACTGGTTAAGAAGAATTTTTAAAATGCAAATTGGATCTCTGGATAGTAACAAATTGTTACAACTAGAAGACCTTTCAGCCCAGTRCTTTAATTTGAAGATGACATATAGTTTAATGTTGGTGCTATAAAACATCAGTGCTGTTTTTTTCCTTGCTGTGCTGCTTTCCTATCAGATTTACTACAATCRAATTGAACCAGGGTTATAAAGAGCATGAGCAGTTAAAGAAATTCTATTTGATCCTGGAAATAGTTTCAGAATGGGCAATTAAAACCATTTTTCCAGCAACTTAGATAGCCTCAGCAGTCAGTGTTGTAATTTGTTGTAAAGTCTACCACACATGAAATATCACAGCTATCAGCTTCTAGTTTTTCAGTGGTGTGATGCCAACCACAAGAGCTTTTTAATAAAGCAAAACATAAAAAACTAGAAAAGACGACATTTTTCACCCCTAAAACTGAAAAATCCTCATCCTTTCAACATGAAAGACAGCACTAAGAGGGCTATTATACTATGATATGCAATTTGAACATTTCTATAGGAAAGTGCTCATGTTACAGTGACATTAATACAAACATGACTAAATTGCATTAAATAGGACTGCATATGGATCAAAGAAGACTTTCAAGAAGTCGTCTTCTGTGGCTTGGGCACAGGGCTGCAACACAAACATTTGGGGGGKTTTTCATCCAGAAGGAGCCTCTTGTTTGTCCCTGATATAATCTCTGCTCTCCTATTGAGAATTATACTTCCCTTACCCATACTTTCCCTCACCAGGACTAAATTCAAGACATACTGTGTATTTTTGCACAGTATCCAGCACAGACAGCTCGTGATCTCAGCTGTTCTGTCTACATGCTATCACAATGCAAATTAGGAAGAAACATTCCAAGGGGGAAACACAAATTTCGTGTATGATGAAGTTAGAAATTCATTCTTTTATTCTTATATATATATATGTATGTATATATGTATACACACATACACACACACACATACAGATATATAGATATATATAGTATGTATATACAATACCACAGAGGGAGGATGTACCAACATTCTTCCTGTCTCCAAGTCTGAAACTCTTAGTAGCAACAGATGAAGATGTTCATGAGGAGAGGGAATGCCAGACTGAATTAACGTGGACAGTCAGGCCACAGTCAGGGTGGTTGGTATCACACTGGAGGGTCACAGTGTTAGTTGTCAGCCTGGGAAGGACATTTTATGTAGGCTGTAAGGGGAAAGGTTTTAATTGTAACTGACAAGCTGCTAATTGGGCCAGTCTGGTCCAGAAGAAACTGCTTTAGAAATATTTACCATACACACTCCTGAGCCTATGTAGTTAACGGATTGATCCAGGTTTTTGCAAGAATTTTARAGCAGCTCCACTAAATCACACCAGCTTCACAGATCAGAATCTGTCCTTTTAACACTGACATGTTCAGCAGCTTGTTTAGCATTTTGCCTGAAATACAGTACTTCTAACAGCACACAAGCTTTCATCTTCTGTTGTGCTCTCTAGCTGATGGATGGGTTGAATGGAAGTCCCTCAGCCGAACCTTAATCCAGAGTCRGTCTGGTAGCCTACCAAGCCATCTCTGCCCACTGACAGAAAAAAACATCAAATGCTAGTATTTTCCAGTTGGCTTTGAAGGTCACTTATTGTCAAGCACTGTAATCGTCAGGCATGATGCTGAAAAGTAAAATAGCTGTGACCTGTGGGGAATGGAAAGAATACAACACACAGCTGTCATTTTCAGGGCTTCTGCTTGCTACACAACAGATTATTTTTCCCTTCAGTTCAGATGTTTAAGTCCCGTTAAGTGTTGCATCTTGGATTGCCCTGGAGCTACTTTTGAATCTCTGCTGATGTTTGGCTGGAGTTCACTATTCAAAGGGCACAATAACGATTCCTGACTTCCAGGGAGAGAATGGTACTTGCAGAATTTCTATTCTCTACCTCACGAAAAAAAAAAAGAAACAAAACTACAAGTATCCTGAAAGAAGAATATATTACATAGCACTCCCCACATACATATTCAAGGCTCTGGCTGCTTAGTTTCTATAACTATGCATTGCAGAATCTAAATTTATCAAAAAAGCCATAACCTTTAGTTTAAGAAAATCTAAGGATTAAAAGAGCATGGCCAGAAGGGATAATATATTTAATACGATCTTCTGTTTAACATCAGATATGAATTTTGCTCTGCACCTCCCGCCACCTCCTGGGTTAAGTGACTGAAAATGAGGCTTCCAATGCAGATATTACAGCCACCAAATGATTGTCAAAGATCCGCTCTTAGAAACATACTTAGTTTCAACTGGTCCATCTTCAGTACGCAGGCAGCAGTAAGGCAGTACATAAGGCATATATACTAAAAGGCAGTAGATCTTGAACAGAGCAGTAAGACACCTCCTGAACTATATATGTGTGTACACCAATCATATCCCTTAGCACATCATGCAAGCAGAAAGTAATATGATAGTGTCTGCCTGAGTCCACAGAATATGAAAAGCTCCCACTCATTTAGTGAAATATTAGAATAGACAACAGCATCATTAAATTTGAAAGCTATTACCTGCCTGAGCATTAGTATCTAGCTACCACGCTAATTCCTTAAAAACATTCTCCCTTTGCCCACTTCTCCATTTTCCAAGGGTCAAAAACTCCAATTTAACCCAACAGAGAAAAGAATAAAAACAGAAAATCTAATCAACAAAAAATGCAAGTGATACAACTAATCCATTGCCCTAATTCAGATCATTTCAGCTATTTTTAAGGCTAACTGCACTGCTTCAAAATCTCCAATTTACTGTGATATACAAATGCCAGGACCGACTCAGGAGCTTGGATTCTAGAGTTCTCAGGGTTGCACAGACACTGGCCAGGGTGTACTACAAACTGGGCAGGCAGAAAACGAGTACAAGACAAGAAGAAATCAGGGAAAGAGAAACTAAGCAGCTAGTCTAACTGACATTTACCAAAGCAAAATATAAACCAAACCACTGTCAACAATTGTTTTTTCTTTTAGGTTTTGAGGCAAAGCATTTCAAGGCCACAGACCAGAAAGTGGCTGGATCAAGTTTTATTCGGATGGATGGCCAGAAAAGCAGTTCTGCAGTTTTACAGAGAATTTGCAAGCAAGGGAGGCTTTTGTGAAATTCATCCAGTCTTGCTGCAGGATGCAGGGACTTTGCACTACGTGGCTTGAGTACTGGTTTGTGATAGTGTTGGGGAAGCTGAGATGAGGTTTTACTCATTTTATCTGTTAACTTTACTCTTTGCAAGATTTTCTTCATTCAGAATATTCGTTCTTGGTAATTCCCCCCCACCCCAATAAAGATTTTTGTCAAAGGCTGAATTTAATAAAATGCTGGCTTTCTTGTACTGTGCACAGTAAGAATATACACTCACACTGTGAATGAGAGTTTTCAGAGACAAGGCCTCATCTTACTGGGCGCTGCATAAACAGCTTCAACAGTCCTTCACTTGCAGCTTCAGTGTGCACCACTGCTGAATTCCCCTTCCTCTCACTTTATATCGACTGCTCATTTTCTTCCTAAGCTGATCAACCTAATGATGTTGAAAGTCTTAACACATTTTTCACCCTTGCCTGTTTGTGTGGGTTTGAAATTGGGCAAAAAGAGTCTCTCATTCCTACTTTAAGAATATTTTATTATTTCTCTTATCTTAGTAGCATGCACAAGCAGCGTGATATTCATATTTAGAAGAGATCATTTTGACTGGCAAGGCAGAAGCAGAACTTCCAGATGAGATCATTAAAAATGATGCTGTTGAATGGCAAGGAAATCCATTATAAACAATTCTCATTATCACAGAGGCTACGGACTATCATGAACAAATCTGAACTACATACACTGCCAGCTTTCCTTTTAATAACCTAGATACTGACTCATCCCCTGGCTCATCATTTCCTACCAGTGTGGTCTATTTTCCAGTGAAATCCTGCCTTATCCCAGACTTCTGCCAATCTCTGACCTCAATCCATTACTACTTGTAGTGAATTTAGCACTCTGAAATGTGTTAGATTGACAGTCCTGGAGACTCAGCATAATACATCATTGTTTTGGTGGATGATAAATGAACAATCATTACGTTAGGGGTTAACCTCAGTTGTATTCTGGAAYGTTATCTCCTGGGATAGCTTCTCTACAGACTTCCTTTTTAATGTATTCTCAAAAAGCCATGGAAACAATATAAACAGAAAAGCCAAAGAAAAAGCATATGCAGGCTATAAGGTGGGTCCCATTGTGCATATATTAAATACAAACTGAAATATGAAGCTCCATAAAGTATTATGTTACAGAGCAAGTCAAGAAACCGACAGCTGAGGTCATACTCAAGTCCCTGTTTGCATGGACGCAAGCCAAAGTATGCAAACCAGGGCGCTTGGGGTTAGGCTGCTAAATCCACATTGAGGTCCCAGGCCAGCACAGCCCGCTGACTTGAAAGCGGACTTCATCTGGCTTTTACATACTATTGTGTTTGCCTGGATCAAGTTCCATTTGAATAACYGAAAGCAGCGCAGTTCCTTCCCCCTCTTAAACCCAGCGGACCCGAGCACCTGCCGTTCTCACCGGAGGCACTGCAAGTGCCCCGCACAGGCTGGGCGTGCAAAGCAGCGCCGCGGCCGGCCGACGCYGCTCAGTGTGCCAGCCTCCCAGCCGAAGCGGGAGCGTGTCTAGGGTGCTGCGGAAAACGGATCACGCGAGAAAGTTTAATATCATCAAGTATAGCAGGGAGCAGAACAGAGATTACAAATTCAGCCTTAACTTTGTCACTTCCTAAATGCTTTTCACAGTCCTTAAAATCGCACAATCTTTGCTGAAAAATGTAAGTCTTCACCACTGCAGAAAGAAAAGCATTGACATTTTATTACTGATGGGCTTTCCCACAAAAGGCGAAAGAATGCCACGGCAAATCTCCTATATATATTCTGCACATAATATAATAGCTGTGCCACTGCACATTTTATATTTTAAAGAACATTTTTCAGCAAAATATATCTCAAGTGTTCCACTTTTCTTTATAAAGAGAGTTGCAAACTATGTGCTTGCTATGCAAAAAGTAACTGATAATAAATACTGTATACRGAACAGAATTTTTTGAAAAAAAAMTTAAGGAACACTTTGAAATATAAAAGCCATTAAGCTATGACCCTTTGTCATATTTTGTAGTGGCATAATTGCATCACAGGAAATGAATTCCTTTCCGATTTACTTATTTACTAGTACCTTAACAGATTTTAATTCTGTTGACATCTACAGACCTGCACCTAAAAATGATAAACACACATCCATTCCACTTCTCACACTAGCTTATTCTAATGCATATGAGGACAATTATCTCTTGACAACTCTCTGATGAATAACTGTGCTCTTTGCTAAGCTTGTCACATTGATAACTGGCCAGCGATACAATTAATAAAGCATTGCTGTACATATAGCACATTAATAACTAGCCTGAACTAGAGGTGGCAAGTCTGATAGATCCAGTGCATTTTAATCTTCCAAACCCTGCCAGCTCAGAAGATTAAAAAGAAATCTCCAAGACAATCTTCCGCACGCCAGCACCGAGTTYCATGACATCCCAGACAGGGTTACAAACTTGAGACCTGATAATTCATTAATGCAACTCAGCTGGTATTTCAAGTTTCCTTTCCAAATTTTGCACTGCTTTGTGGCCAAAGCATTATTTATTTATCCTTCCTATTTATACTTTTGAAAGGTGGAATTGATTAAAGTTGTCAGTTCAACCAGAATTAATTCAGAAATAATGGCCATAAATTCAGTGCATGCTAAAGCACTGGTTAATAATTCCAAAACATTTAGAATAGAAACATCAATCTAGGAAAGGTCCCATCTCATTCAATAGAGGGAAGGACATATTAAAGCCTGGCCATAAGCAGCAGGTCTGCAGCTTTTCCCCCAACGTTTTACACTAGCCTTAGTTTCTGTTTGTAGAATTATGCCAGCAAACTGGCTTAGAGCAGAATATTTTTCCATTTCTAGGATCTGCTATTTTATGATCTGCTATTTTAGTCAAGAGTTCAGAATAGAGCAGGTTCATTTTACGGAAAAAATTTTTAAAGAATCCCAACAAGTTGCTCAGTCATCCTTGGAAACATCTGCACATGCTTCCATATTACATTATGACAAAATTCAAATTAAATCTCACACCTTGCACCACCCCCCCCCCCAATAACGGCATCAGGGTTCTCTCTCATCTTCTGTCCTCAGCTTTGCCTAGCCTCCAGTCACTTGAGACTGGTCCTTCCTGGCAGCCACAAAGAAATGGGCACAGTAAAGATTCTCCAGTAGATCAAGTAATCATCCTTCAGTAGCACAGGCTTTACTAAGCACAAACAATACGGAGGAGTCAAAAGGATTTAAGAGGAAATAAATGCATTTCTTCACTTCCTTCACAGATATGAAAGACAGGAAAGATGTTTGAAACAACTTGAAYAATTTTAATCTCCAGTCTTCAACCAAGACTAGTTAAATGGTCTGAAAAAGTGCCATAAGGATCCTTATCTCTAAGAGAGCCCACCGTGTAGAACAGCACTGATTCACAGGCTTCCAGGTGCAAGATAACAGGCTGTCCCAAAGCTGGGACTATGTCCCTTTCACAGGGCACTTAAAATCATTTCATTTCTTTTCCAATTTTAGAGATTTTGAAATACCAATACCTGCCACAGAATGGTTCCTCTATGGAAAAATGAGTGAGATGACACAGGGAAAACATACAAGCACAAATGCAAACTGAGAACTCTAAGTGTTAATTATAATCTGAAGATTACGATCCCACAATCAAAGGATCAGTTTGTCCAGAAGATAGAAAAGCATCAAAATGAGACAAAAATGTATGGGATGGAAAGTGCTATAGTGGGATACTTGCAGCCTACCAAAAAGACCAAGGGGCTTGACAACAGTATATAAACATTCTGTGTACAACAACATATCAAGCACTAGGTTAAAGACCGTTCAGTGGAGGAAAACTTCAGCAGTAAAGCGGAGGAGGGGAAGCTGACTCCAAACATCCAAACAGGGCACAATTTATTCCAACACCATGGGTGAAAAGTCACTGAAACAAGTTACCAACTGAAGCCTTGCTCATCTGTCTTCAAAGCAAGCCTAGTGTCTGTGCATCAGTCACATTGCTGACCCCACTTGTGGCTGGCCCTGCCGTGGGGCACAGATGGGACACCAAGGCAGTATCTTCATATGCAACTGAGCTGTTTCTGAGCTCACAAGCCCTGGAACTGGAAGTTCTACACCTCAAGTAAATTASAGCCAGCGAGCACACCTAAGGGAATCTACTTAAACCCACTGTAGCACTTCATTAATGCAAACATCATACTTCCAAGAATTGAGCTAGCCTCCTGTTCAGCACTGCGCTGTGTCTTGTAGACCATGCATTGTAAGTGGTCTGTCTGAAGGGCCAGTGGTCAGATGCAGGGCTTTTCTGACATACTGCCACATGAAACCATTCCAGCTTTCTCTCAAGTGTTTCATAAGAGCACCAGGATTGTTCAACACACCACCTCAGGCCAAGACAAGGACAGCACTGAAGTCTCTGTTTCAGCTCATAAACAGCCCCATTCAAATACCTCCTCTTCCTTAGGATGTCAGTGCATAGAAAGCCTTAGGACAGAGCAACCTAGGCCACCTCAAACACTGCAGTCTTGTCTTAAGATTATAGTTGGCAGCAACATGCTCAGCTGTAGAGAGAGAGAGATTTTCTGGCTATCAGACTACCTCATTGAGAGCTAAGCCCAAATCATACGCAGGAATGTATTATAACCATTGTCACTTCACTAAAGACGTCCTCAGCCTCCTAACAGCCTGTCAGCCCCATGTTCAATACCTTGCTTGGCACTGCCAGGAGCGGAAGCTGTGCCATAGGGATGCCTCATTATGAGATTTTTTAATTAGGCTTTATTTTGTCTTTGGTTTCAAGGGCATGTGCAACACCCCCAGGCTAACACAATGGGATATCTTATGTGTCTATTTACATTACATTAGAATAAAAGTGACATAGCAGAAGCATTGTGGATTTTGGAAGCTTCCACACATTCTGTTTTAATAGAAAAGTTTAATAAGGGAATCTCGACTTTCAATAGTGAAATGAGAGTTTATTGAGTAGCAGTGGATTGAATCACAGTTTACACTTAATTACAAAGGTGGCTTTCATAAGATTACACATGCAAATTAGTTGTCTCTTTCCTATGTGTTTAAGGATTGAAGGACCAAAAGAGATTTGTATCAGAAATTGTGAACAGAAAGGTAGCAGCACCCAGTCATAACACCAGCTAAAATCATCTGTATTATGAGTGTGCTTGAAAGCAGTTCCCTTATAACACACCACTTTCCCTGTTTAATGTACCAGTTCAGCTGCTGAGATTCATTCTACCATGAAATTTAGCATGCAGGAAACTCATTTAGGGAAAATGGTATGCATGTAAAATGTCACTAGGAAGGATATCATGGGAAACAACCTTATAATGGCCCACTGGGGATGGATAGGAGCAGGCAGAAAGTATAGCTGAACTGACATTTCTCTAAGATGGCAGCAGCCTCAGGAAAAAAGGTATAGAAATACCTGGAATTTAATGCCTAGAGATTGTGCTATCAAGTGCTCTCAGCATGAGCGATATAGAGGCAGCAGGAACTGGGGAGGTAAGTTAATGACAAATGTTAGAGTCAAGAAAGAGGAGACTGTTGGTGGGATTCATTTATTGGTCAGTCTGGGAGTTATGGCATCAAATGAAAAGTGGCAGAGACCTGTATCCACAATTTTATATAGCCTAGTCTCCTTATTTGGCCAATTTTTTTTCCAAGGGAAGAGAAAGAAAATTTGACCTTAGAGAGCTAAGCACTAAAAATAATGTTCAAAAACTTTTTGAAGGAAACAGATAAAATAAACTCTTTCCAAATGCATTTGTTCTTTCAGTTTTCCTAGATCTGTTGAAGACAGTTGACATAGCAGTAAAATCTTAAAATGTTATCCTAGCAGTCACACTTTGAAAAGCCAGAGGAACAAGTTTTTCAAGGAAGCCTTCACAGTGAGAAAAGGTAGTATACAGTGGTGATGACACGTGAGACCGAACTAAATGGTATTGTTCTCCCTCCAGTCTCCATCTGCAAGCCCCAACACAAATGGCTGCTATCAGCTTATAGGAAATTTTTCAGTGTCCCACTTTTTGTGGGGACATAAATTTTAATCCTTGAAATGTTCTCATAGGAACTGAAACCAATCCACTCTTWCTGGGAAGTCATGGACCTGAGTTGTAGGCATATTCCAGAATGCTTTGCACCAACCTCAGTTAAAGCAGGCAGCAAAGGAGAATATTTGTTATGAGTTAATTTAGGTCTTCAGTTAAATCAGTTACCATTTGTTTCAAATGGGAATACTCAGGAAAATAGGATAATTGGGCAGCAGAACCTTTGCCAAATAGATCTCTCACCAGCAAAGCGACTGATCACAGCAACAGCACTGATTCCTATCAAGTGTCAGTCCTATGGTTTGAAACCGATGCTCAAGGCAGCATTAAGTTCAAGGTAGCTTAGACATGTTAGGCACTCTAGTACAGCTTCAGCAAAAGGGTATTTCCATGACTGGTGCCATATGCACAGAACTGAGAGGCAGCAAAAGCCTCCTTAACTGGGACCTGTAGTCACAAGGGGCCATATTCATCAACAGTGTTAAAATGCAAAATAAAACAGGGCATCTTTACTGCCATAGTGACTTAATTCCTCAACAGTTTGAGATTAATCTCAATTTCAATAGGGCTTGAGCGAGGCCTGAAGTGAGAGATGATTGGTAGGACCAGAGWCAATACCAGTAATATGAGGTTATCAGTGAAACTCTGGATGCAGCTGGGATGAGAGTGGCACGTGAAGGGAAAGGGATAAAGCGTTGAAATAATATGAATTTTTTTTTTTTTTTTTAATCAACTGAAGTAACAGCTAAATTGATGTTAGCCTCCAAGGATCTATTCAAGAGATTTTTGGTGACCAAAAGCACTTGCAGGTAATGAGGAACTTTGTGTCTGGAAGACTTCCTCTCTGGAGAGATCATTGGTCTTCAGGAACCCGTTGTAACTCCTACTCTGGGGAAGCCCTGGTGGTGGCCTGAACAGCAGGTTAGTTCAGCACCCAGAACATGAAAAGAAGGGAGTGAAGAATGAAGGACGCTCACCTGAGTTGGGTAGATGCTGCCTGACATCTTTGTCTCTGTGTCTTGGGAGGAGGGGAGGCTATGGGGAGCAATATGGGGAACAGAGAACATTGCCGAAGGGAGGAAAGTAGAAGAGCAACTGAGGCCAGTGAAACAAAAGCAATAACATCAAGTGGGTGTCCAACAGCCCATGATATGTACCATACACTGAGCCTGTGTTATCGACCACAACATACTTCCCCTTTAAGAAAACTAAAATAAGATGTCACAAAAGCTTCCAAGGAAAAGGGACATGCAGTGGTGGGGAGACCTAAAAAAGATACGCAGGTGCACAGCGCTTAGTTTAAGGATTGAAAATGTCTGTTCTGTCTTCCAAACTTACCTCAGTATCAGCCAGAAACAGAAAAATAAAGGCTCTGTTTTTAGTGCCAATGACTCACTATAAACTGTGATAGGTTTGTTTATATGTGCTGCTCTCTGTTTTATGGAGTTGCACTGAAAGTTGCCCCTACACAGTCCAACATGCCTCTGCAGGAAGCCTTGCTTAGTCAAAGAGAGAAAGAAAAACCCAAACTGCCTTTGGTGCACCAACTCGGAACTGTTGAAGCATCACTGCTGATAGGCACTGTGGGTTTGCAGCTGGCACAGTATGCTCCTTTCCCCTGCAAAGGCAAATACTGCTTTGGCATAATAGCATCTGTTGGTGAAGGGCTGGACGCTTCACCTACAGCAAGACGCACGTGAAGGGGACTGTAAGGATGGTGATTACATCGCAAAACAATTTCCTTGAAAACTCAAGGGATAGTTGTTTTTCTTTAAGCAATGATTTGGGATTCACTTCCCAGGGTTCTTGCAAATCACTATCACTGACTCATACCTTAACCTAAAACCTTGCTTATTGCCAAATTTAGATATTTGGCTTGCATTTTGGGAAGAACCATCTGTAGAGACAAAAAATAAAATAAAATCTTAAAATATGAAGTTACAGATCTCTCTAATTTCATAAAATTAATGAATCCAAAAAAGAATGAGTGAAGCAAATCAGTGCCAACCACTAATGGTTGCAATTCTTTCCACAACACTGTTAATCATTTAATTAATGATCATTTAGATTTTGGAATAGCTGGCATGACCTCTACCTGCCAGTGTGCCCTGCTCCACCGACCCTCAAATGCCAATGCTTAATCCAGAGTCATAAATTGTTGCTGCTCAATCTAAATATGCAGATGGCCAGGAAAGCCCATGTGATGGATGGAGCCTTATTTCCTTATGCAAATACAGCAGGTCCTATTCCCAGAATCCACTATCAGTTTAGAGGTGACTATTTTTTAATCACTATTTTTAACACTTGTCCCCTACACATTTACAGGCACCATTTAAAAGCCTCTTCAAAAAAACAGAATGCAATTGCAGGAAGATGCCATGCAGGAATGCACTAGGACAAACTATATGTAGAGCAAGCTTGCCAAAACTAGTTTTTTCCTCCTCTTCTGCAAGGGAGCAAAACATTTTTTCTTAAGCAGTCTCACTTGAGGGCTTACATGAACATACAGTAAAAAGACAACAATCTTCATTTTATTTTCCACTCTCCCCAGGCTGTCATCAGCTTCACTGCAATGGCACCAAGAGTCTTTTTATGTTGCTTTGCGAATACAATATTTTGCCATACACTCAAGCCTGAGGGGCTAGACCTAGGCACAATATTCCAGGATTACTTCCACAGCTTTGAGCCCTAGTTCTCTTTGGGGAAGAATGGGGACCTGATTATAGCACTCCAGAAGACATTTTCCCTGTTCTTTACCAGGGTTGTCACCATCAGAATCCACAAGTTTTAGTCTGCATCTCTTCCATGTGTGTCTTTCCTCTTCCACTCACCATTCAGACAATAGAAGTATACCCCTAAACTACATACCTCAAGTCAGGCAAGATAATAAAGCTGAAAAAACACAAGTTGTCTTTATCTTCCCAGGGTCACGCAATGTATGAAAAGTTTTTATAGCTCCAGAGACCTATATTATTGAATTTATTGAATTTAAAGTAAAAGAATCATTATTTCTACTTCAACTGGACAACTGACTTGACGTGATGTATCCTCACAGGAAACACCAGGAAACACTGTTTTTCAGAATAACCATTTTCACTTCAGTATTAAAAAAAAGATAGAAAACCTGATAAAAATCTGTTTTGAAGTCCTGCAACATAAATTAAGTTGGCACAGCAGGCCATTCACTGTAATAATTTAACTTGTCAGTTCACATCATTGACTGACTTGAAGAATTCCTGGGGCTTAACTGATCAATATTATGAACAGTTCGGATGGCCCTGCAGGGATAGCCCAGTGTTATTTTCAGGTCAGCAGCTCTTATTCCTTTTAGGTCTCATTAGCAGGAGCCAACATAAAAGCCAGAGAGGGCAGGACAAAAGCAGCAAGCTTTGCACCACCAGCAAGGCCAATATGGGAGAAAGCAAAAGAATGCGGTGTTCAGGTGAAGTGTGTGCTTCCTACTGGAACCTCCTCCAGGTCTTTGCCTGGAACAAGAAAGCACATGAAATCCCTTGCAGTAAGGAGGAAGAGCTCTAGTTTCTCAAAACTGTATTTTTTGTTTAGTTTGAATTGAGGACAAAACCAACTACAAGCATGTACCAGACCAGATCCTCAGCTGGCACAAAAAGGCTTCATTCCAATGAATTCTGCAGAGAAGGCTAATTTCCGTCAACTGAGACATTGAAATAGCATGCTTAAACAACTGTTGCCATTCACCTTTCACATCCTCAAGCAATTCCCTGAATGCTAGTCTTCCTGCCTCATCTTGTGACTTTGTACAACATAATGCAAAGATACAAGCCAATTTCACCTGAGATGACTAACCACCAGAAGTAAAACAGTAACACCAACTTTGACAAAGAGCCACTGACAAGCCCTTTCTCTGGTAGCCCAGCCGTGCAGACTTGTCACTGTAGTAAGAGCCTCAGGTGGTAAGCCTTTGTGGAGTCTCCATCCTTGGAGATATTCAAAAGCCTACTGGACATGGTCCTGGGCAACCTGCTCTAGCTGACCCTGCCTGTGCAGGTAGGTTGGACCAGATGAYCTCCAGGGGTCCCTTCCAACCTTAACTATTTTGTGATTTTGCAGTGAAAGGCAGCACAGCTGTGGGGAAGCCAGAGCTTACACAAACTGCATGAACTGAGGACCCACTGCCCTCTTACCAGCTCAAAAGTTATCTTCAGAAGGGAAATTTTGTCAAAAGTCTGGAGTAGGCCCCCTTTGAACACGCTTTATTTAGAAAATTATCCAGTGTGCAAGAGACTAGAGTGTTGCTTTAGCCTGTCCTGTCACTTTCCAAACAGCTACAATATTTTTTCACTCCCAAGGGAAAGGAACTTCCCACCCTAAAATGTTCAATGGTTTACTGAATGACTGAGCAGGGTAGCAATACCTGAGTTCAGCTAAACTTAGTGAGAAACCTGAAGCTGTTAGGTAAATAGCGGATGTTGCTTTTCCTCCACCTGAGCCTAGGATGTCAGAAGCACCTCCAGCAGAAGCATGGATAAACTCTTATAATACTTAGAACTCAAGTCATGCTACTTTCATCTAGTCCTTATTTAAGTAATATGCTAATGAACAACTTGCAATCATCCTCAAATGAAGCTGAAGAAGGAAACCCCATACTGACTAGTTGTGGATGCTGACGTGTATGAAATGCTTACTGGGTAGCCAGACTACGAAATGGCCTGATATGCATCCAGGAGTCAAGTTCAGGTAGGGTCATCAAATCTGAAAACAGATTCTTCTGCTGCAGAGAATAAAAATGGAAGAAACATTTAAGGCACTGCTATTTGAATAGCCAGTTGGAGGCCAAGACTTTAGGCTGAGCAGTTATAAAAAATGAACCAAACTCCATAAATTCAAAGACTAAAAGCATTGTTATCACTAGAGAGAGGCAGTGAAAAGCAGTAGTGCATGGTAGTGGAGAACATCATGTTAGAAGACTGAATGCATTCAACAGAGTCCTCTCCTTTCCCCTCATTTACTTGCTATATCAATCTATATGAGACAAAATACCTGCTTAACAGGAACATACAGAGATAAACTCAGCTCCTCAGAGAGGGTGCCCTGAGCCTGATTAAAAGGCAATTGATCTGGATGGAAGAATGACTTCCGTGGCTTCTTATTCAGACCCATAGGCAACATTAAGTGATGGTTATGAGAGCGTCTGAGCTTCAAAGGAAGAGAGATTCCTTAGAAAGGTAATGGGGCATCAGCTGCAGCTATTCAAATCCAAAAGAATTTTGTAAGCATCATTGCATCAAAGTACTTGATTTTACAGTGCCCAAGACTGAGTTAAGATTTCAACAGGAAGGCTGTAGAAGAATTCAAAAAATCTTGCAACTCTTGTAAATCCATATGTAACAGAAGCACATTCAAGATATGCTTCAAGGTACCTGGTTCCAATTTCAACTGTGATAGACTGTTTACTCTGTTTCATCTGTTGCAGACCAACTGTCAAACTACAGAAAGATTACTGAAGCCAGTTCTGATATATTACTTTGCTCAGCTAAATCAAATATCATTTGTTTTCTGAACTAAGGCTGATGAAATTGTTTTGATAATCAGAGTGGCTAGCGCTGCAAATGAGCATAGTTTCAGTTCTTGACATTAAAAAATGTGGCTTCAATCCACAACAATATTCACAGCTAAAAGACTCTGTGATTTTTCAACTACGCAGGACAAAAAATGATGCCTACGGTTTACAGGTGGTGCAGAAAGAACATTCTGGGAAACCCAAAAGATGTCTGCAGCATTCATATTGATATCATTCTCACTCATATTAAAATCAATGCTTTAATGCTTAATTTTGGACCATCACTACACTCAGATACTTAGAGATGCTAGTTTGTATTCTAATTTGTTTTCCTTATCAATGCAATGTCTACATTGAGAATTTATTTCATATTTCTATGTTCTTAATTATGATAAAGGCCATTCCTCTCAATGCTTACACATACTGTACTCTCAGCATCTGCTATCCACATCTGTACACAGAAGATCCTTCTCTTTTTTTCTTTCCATACAATGGATTAACAAAAAGAGATATGATTTTTTCCCTACATATGTACTAAGACACTTTTTCCAAATTTTGAACAAGATACACTAAAAAACATGCTTTATCTCTTTCATCAGTCCACATGCAAGACAGTCATAATGTGAACAGGACTGTTACTTAACCTGTTAGCAATACTTGCAACAAAGAAAGTGCATAGGAAGCTCATCATAAATCCCTCATGACTGAGATGGAGAAAAACACATGCAGTAAGCCTGTACATATTTGATCCTCATCCACCTCTCAGTTGAAACAATTCTGTGATACACAGACTTCTAATCTTTCACCTAAATACAGGGCAGCATAAAGCGTTTAACTTCCAATTAATACCACAGAATAGAAAAATCATCAGAAAGCACCACTCAAAGCCAAGCTCCCAAGAAAAAAAGCCTTCTCCTGGTAAATCATGCTTCCCTCTGAAATTTGTTTTCTCTGAACTGAACATCACTCTTGGAATAGACATCAGAATGAGAGCTCTGGGAGGAAGTTTAAATTATTAACAGGATGCAAAGAATCACAACTGCTAAGGTGCAGGTACCTTTACAGAATTAAGAACAACTTTCACATGGCCATATTTTTATTCACTGGCTTGGTTCAAAAGAACATCATGGGGCAAAGATTTGGAAAGCCCCATCAAGCCCAAGATACCTTTGCATGCCTTTTGCATTAGAAAAAGAAAAGAAAAAAAGGGAATTTCATTATAAATGTCTCATATCCATGGCTTACATCCTACTTTTATTATTATTAATAATACGTCTTATACATCAGTACAAAAGAATGACTAAAAGGAGCCATGTGGGAATGTGTAACAGCAGAGTATCTCCTGACTAGTACTCCCAAAGCTCCAGGAGGATCCAGATATTAAGACTGCTGGCACATCAGTTTAAAAGCAGTGTGATTATACGGATTATAAGCGTAATGAAGCCCCTGGCAGCTACGGTTTTCCTTCCATACCTCTTCAACCCCAGACACTGCTTCTTCTTCAAGAGACAGTACTATCTATCAAGCAGTGCTAATTTATTCTGCCTGATATTCCCAGCTTCAGTGCTTATACATAGCTAGTACTACCACATTCCTAGAGGATCTTTAGCACATGAAGGAATAATTCACACAGGTGTTAGTATTTATCCTATCATCACCATAGGTTTGGCATAAATTGCTGCTGAGGTACTGTTTTAGCCCTGGTTTTACTTACTGTCAGGATGTTACATGAATTCCTTTTTGATGAACAATACATCTTGCAAGTTGCTATTCAGCACATTGTCCTTACAGTCGCAAAGCAAAGAGGGTAACAAATCAATAGCATCTTGTACAAAAGTACAAAAGTACTTACAAGTACAGTTTGGTCCTGTGCTTTTGGTTAATGATTTTGATTAAAGGAAAAGGAACTAGTTAGCAGTCATCTAGTTTTAGATATGCTATCAAACATGGCTAAGCAGTGTTTATTTTTCAATACAGTAAACCAGACTCAGAAGTATACTTGCAAAAAATACTGATAGTATGAAAAATAAAAATCCCATTCATTAAGTTCTATGGTACAATCTGAAAATAAAGTGGTTCTACGGATAATTACCAAATTTCCATATTTATAAGAAGATGGCACATATGGGGATAATAGCACAAATGAAAGTACCACTTTCCTATTAATATGGAAATTCAGAAATTATTAGAGTTATCCGTTATAAATCAACCTTTTCATTTTTTGCTGATGGAAATGCCATTTATGCACTACATTAAATTCCGAAACTCCTAATGCACCTCCCCTTTTATTTTGATAAATCAGTCTAATGGTTGTCATGCTTATCCTCAATTCTGGCAGGAGTTCTGCTCTTAGATTAAAATGGGCCAAATCAATACTTGGTGCAGCACCACAAAAGATAGCAGAATTAGAGCAAGGAAGGATTTGCTCTCACAACCTGGTTAAGTACTCAGTTCAGCAGCCCAGAGCAGATGCTGCACAGCCATGAGAACGCAGCAGCACTCATGTAAACTAAGCAAAGCAAAATGCCACGGGATTCGGAGGCAAAATTTCATGTGCTTGCGCCAGAGGAACAATTTAGTAGAAACTGTCAAGAACAAGAGTTTTTTCAAGGATTTGTTTCTATAACAAGGATTGTACATGGCTTGAGATTCAGGGCGATGCTACTCTGTCCTCGTCTATAGATAAGTAGTGCAGCAGCGGACGCCTTTTTGTGGAACTGAAGAGCTTTGTACATCACGTATCTAGCAACCACAAACTGTAGACATTGAAATCACAGCATATTTTCAAGTGTTGGCATCTTAAAGACATTCTTCCCCTTTCCTAAAAGTGGTTACACAGTTCTGCAACATCTCTAGAAGCAGCAGCTGGCCTGAGATAACTGCTTATGGGAGGACCTAACACAGGTCTGCTCCTTGTTAATGATTTCAATGCAAAAAATTCTCTTTAACAGAAAGAGTAATCATTATTTGACGCTCAGTGTTGTCTCCCTCATTTCTCCAATTATTGAACTTCTGCTCTCTCCAAAAGGAGATCAGAATATATCTGGCATAGTAATTTGCTGCTATAATTAAGGTGGATACTCAGCCTAATGACCTCGTGCTTGTATTTAGCTATTCATAAGGTAAGCTACAAATAGGGCAACAAAAAAGCTCTGAACTTTTCAGGCGTTCAAATGTTGTTTCACATTTGTGGACTAACATATCTCCCACAACAATGCCACCTAAAGCAAATCTCGGAAGAAAGCGCCATCAGGTCTTTTCAAATACCACCTGCTTTGCTGCAAAGCCTGTAAGAAGTTAGTGATTAAAACTTGCATTACAAAAATGCTACACTGTTAGAAGCAGCAGCCAAATGGGAGCAATAAAGCCCTTCCCCATTTTTCTGTAGCCCTAATTCAGACATAAAAAAAATCAAATGCTGAAGCTGCACCCATCGTGATCCATCAACATCAGCTCCACAAAACTCTCCTCCTATGGGGTCCTTTTCCACCCTGAGACAAAGGCTTAGAGTCAAAGCATGTGCCACTTGACTACTCAGTGGTAGGCCCTTGGTAAGCATGAATGAGGAAAGATGGATCTTGCCTGTTGTGAGGATATACTTCTTCTTCCTGATAAAATGGCTAGAAGAAATTCTGAGAGTTTTAGTCTTTGCATTGACAAGTTCTAAGGTCAGCCCTAGTTCTCCACAGGACCCTCAGGTTTTTTGCTCAGAAAGAGAGCTCTTCTATCAAAATTCCCTTCTCCTTCCAGACTCCAAAGACTCTTCTGCATGGTCCACATAGCACAGAGCATGGAGATGGGAGAGGAACTGAAAGTGCTTTACAACAACCTACAAAAACGTTCTCCCAAACAAACCAATTCCCGGGGCAAGGCTGCAAATAGCACCAAATCCCAACCTGCCATATGCCTATCACCAGCCTGTACCACTATACATAGGTCAATTTATAATCTCATGAGTACCCTTTACACCCTTGCTTGTAACTCCATGGGTATTTTAAGTGTGCAACTCGGTGAGTTTGGTCGTTACCTTTCCCCAAAGTCACTTCAAAAGCTTTAAAGCAATGTGCGCATTTGAAGAACGGAAGATTTAGAAAAGCACTCATGCACAGGTTAATGGGGAGCCAGCGAGCGCCACCGGTACCTCCTGCTCCCTGTGCCACTCTGCATCCCAAGTCAGAGGGAACCTGCAGCCACAATTAACACAGCTTCTGCTCCTACCACAGCACTCCAAACTGAAAAGCATATGCCAAAGCTTAAAGGTCAAACGGAAAGAATTGCAGGATGATGACATGAATAATTTGTTTCAGTAATTTAGTAACATTGGTTTGTTGTGATTATTGCTACAAACTCCTTTCATATTTACAACTCTGATCTTTTTAGCATCTGAATAATTTATATCCAGCAAGCAACGATGCGTGTCATAGAAAACTAGGGAAATTAGCTCCTCTAGTGTTCCTTGACTTTAAGAGAACATATTTTCTTCTCCAATTATATTGTTTCCCTGTGGTTTGCATTTTGAATAGTTAAACAGAATTACTGTGCCAAGAGATTCTGAATATCCATCTTGAATGGGAGTGGCAAGACGATCTGCACTTAAGATCTAGCCTTAAAAACCCACACTTAAGACATGCCAGTAGATTCCACTTTCCTTACAACAAGAATCCAGGAGACAGCAATAAGATCAAAAGAGCTTTTTTTTTTTTTTTTTTTAAACCAGATAATTCATAGCATGCTGCACACTTTCCAAAACAGAGACTTCACCTACATACAAGAGCTCTTTGGCACATTATACAATAAAATGAAGAAGAGGAGCTGAAGAAGAAAAATTTCATCTCGTGACCTTCACTTTAATTAACTGTGTGTAGCCATTATAGGCAACAGAAATCCTAAAGAAAAATCTAAAGGGAAGGCTTATAACTTCACAGATCCCGGAATAAGAGGTATTCTGTAAAGGCTAAAAGACAAACCAACAGACAGATTGGAGACTGGCAGCACTAACAAACAGGAAAAAAAGTTGAAAATTTAGGAAGGAAGTTTATAAAAGGGCTTTAAAGCCTGGGGCAAATATCAAAGGATCTTTCACTAGCCATCCCCTGGGTTGACATCCTCCTGCCAGCTTTCTTAGGCAGAGATGAATAGGCACTGGAGATTGCAGCACACCAGCCCAAGACTTCCAAGTAACTGCAATCAAGGAATCCATTACAGTTTGGAGATAACAAAAATCAGTGATCTCAATTTAACATGAGGTGTGTATGACAGGCTCATTTGTGCACAGAAAAGTGATCTACAAATAAAGGGGCTAATTTAAGCAAGCTGCAGTCATGGCAGGCAAGTCTAGAAGGGATCTTTTCTTAAGAACTGGCAACATCTGGAAGGAAGTTGACAGCAAGATGTTTAGGGCTTCAACAGAAACACCTATTCCATACTAGAGCTGTAATATTAAGGCTTTCAATGAACATCTCAAATACAGTGTGTGTATTGCACTACAGTTCAGCTCCTGCAAGATAGGTACAGAGGCAAATTGACCTTCAGGGAACTCTTGAAGGCACAGCCCCTCGGACAAGGTAGAATGCTTCCAAGATCCATCAAGATACTTAAAAACAAAAAAAGTAATACTAATGCTAGGTCTACTTCCCTCTCTACCCATGCAGAAACCTAGCACAAGGCTTATGAATCACACCTCAGAGAACAACCAGCTCAGCAAAAAGGCTGCATGACATCCCCATTCCCAAACAAGTGCCAGATTCGAGTCAGTGCTAATCTCCTCTCTTCAGGAAAGGAAGAGACAACAGATGCACTGGCCAGGACCAGGCTCTTCTCAAAGCCAAGCTGAAGCATAAAACTGCATTTTGACTTGACCCTCGCAGATATTCCCAGAGTCTTTTCCTTTCCGCTAAGCTCAGGCCAATCCCTAGTTGCAGATTCTAGAAGGCACTTGCCAAGTTAACACTGGACTACTTTGTAACAACAACGTATCATGAAGAGTCCAGTCCAGTTCCCGTAAGGACTATTTCCAGAGACTAACAGTAGCCAGAGAAGGTGCTCCAAAAAATTCCTTATACACATACATTAGAGGAAACGTTAAGGTAGGATGTTGGTACATTTTGCAGAGCAGGAGCTTTAACACATTGCAATGAAAGCGGATTAATACCCCTATGCTTTAACAGATGAAAAACAGGAAAAAATATGCTGATCCTACACAATCTCCAATATAACAAATACAAAAGCAAAACACAAGATGTGTGGCCCAACAGCTGCAGTACTTAGAGCTGCCAGAGCCAAAACTTATAGAATATTCCTTTTGCTGATTGAAATCTGTAAAACACACTTCAACATCTGTTAGAACAAGATGTTTGTTTACCATATTCCCCTACAAAAATGGAATGATGTTTCTTACCTAATGTACTGGAGAATTTTTACATGAAAGAGGGATGTTTATGAGATCCATGCAGGGTATAATTGAAAGAATATTTCCGGATAAAGATACCATATGTTTTGTATTTCCATTGAACCTATAAATATCTCTGTAACAGTTTGGGGCCATAAATACCATGATTGGGAAGAGTTTTATGCATTTGCTTAAGGCTTTTATTACTTTCAATTATCAGTTTGCTAACAGTGTCTCATTTTCCTCCCACTACATAGCAGTATTCCCAAGGATAAATTCTGAGATGTCAATAAGATCACTGAAATGTGTACAGAACTGAGCAGTGCTGGGGCTCAGGAAACAGTCTGGCTTCCACAGGGCACAGAGTAATTCTTCCCCCACTCCCAAATGTCATGTGCTCTCTACAGAATGTGACCAGAAAGATTTATTTGCTGCCTCAGTTGCAGGGTATGATGGGGAAAGCCTTAAAAATGTGAACATTCAGGAAGTCCCAGCTGCATGGCAGAGCTATGTAATTTAATCCTTCCTGCACAGCACATTAGCAGCAATAGTGGAATATGAGCATTGGGAAAGAAAATATGAGCTCCTAGAGAGACAGAAATAGCTAGTGATGGCACCTTACAGGAGACCACATAGGAAGAAACTATCTTTTTAGCTTTGGAGGAAAAAAATACATAGAAATGTTCTCCAGATGTTACTATTAGAAGATTTTTTTCCCCATGGACAGGGGAAAGTGCCAGCTGTTCCTGCAGGGTTATGATGCCATTACCAAGCAATAACCAATATTCTAGCCAAGTTTGCAGTCCTATTCAAAACATTCCACTGTCATTTGTCTTTCTCATAGCTCCTGTGGACTCCAGAAAGAGCAGGCAAAGACACTCCCCTGGAGAAATAGTATCTGTTTTAGGGCAGACCTCTCCTCTCTCTGATATACAAAAGATCTACAATTGCTGCATAAAAAGCAGAAGTAGCCCTTTGGAACAGGGATTTTCCAGGATAGCCTAAACTATTCAAGTTTCTTAGGGAAATCAAACTTGACTAAGCTGACCTAATGCSAGAACTGGGTTACTACTGAGCTCAGCCAAGAGCTCACTGGGACCCAAGAGCATCTGACTCCCAGCAACTTCTGGCTCACAGCTTCCCCTGAGTTACAAGATCTGCAAGACCTGGAGAACACTCCCATTTGTGGAAGCAAAATACGCTCCTGACAGCACACAGGGTCTTGCAGCTCTCAGTGAGCTTACAACTCAACATGTGAGCCAAGAACCCCTATCCCTCTAAGCTATATAAGGCCAAATAGCAACTGGCTATATAAACCAGCTCTTCTGCCAAATCAAGAACCAAGGAGGACATTTATATAGCATGAGAAAGAGAGGCAGTAAATTTAAATGGGATGTGCAAGGACTGTGCTTTCTCTTGTTTGTCTAGATGCATAACGATGGTGCTACAGGCCCAGACTGAGACACTGATGTAGAATTAACTTACTGGGAAAAAGACAAGAGAGCGTTAAAGTCAGAACAGAAGACAGGAGACCTACAGGTGAGAGAACAGACTCCATACGGATCTCAGACAAAAGTTATGCCATTACATTTGGTCTGTTTCCACAGTTGAAGACACGTACCTGAACTACCTGCAGCCGCAGTCAAGCAATGGGCTTTTCCCTCTTATCTAATTGTTCACATCATGTGACTGCTGCACCAGCAACACCCCAAGATTATTTACCCTCACGGGAGAGAGAATGACACTAGTGCAGAGACTTGCAAAAAGTCCTACCTAAATGAGGCGTTTCTGACTACTTCCCAGTGGCCTGGACCAAACTGGTGAGCTGTCATGAAGAACATAACAAGTGATAGCCCTGTTGCCCAGCAAACAAATTTCAGGATACGGGAAACCACCGCCAATAAACTAGACACATCCTGGAGATGTGTGACAGCTTTCTTAGCCAAACATCGTTCCACTCACCCCACTCTTGCATGGGCTCACATACAGGCTAAAACTAGTAGGAGCTTTTTGATTCCGAGACCTCTCTGAAGAAGAAACGAGTCCTGGATACCTACAGCCAGACGGAGCTCACCCAAAGGTCAAGGTCTAGCACTGCTCTCAGCCACTGATCTGATTTCCTGCATTTTGGTTCCCCAGACACAATATTAAAGAAAAGTTTTTATACTCTGCCTTATATTAAACTCACCTCAAGGAATYAGAGTCTTTTGAAGTAGGCTATTTCAGTGTAACATTTTAGAACATTTTCTCCCAATGCTACATGTACTTCATGTTATTTATCTGCCATATTTTCTTCCAGCATATTTGCGAAGTTTCTTTTCTATCAGCTGTTCCAGTCCCTTATCATAAGACCTAATCTTCATACAATTGTATTATACACAATACTTACAGCTCCTCTCTGCTCAAGGGACATAAACAATACAACATACTTTATCAGCACATATGCATGGACATACTTAACTCACATAAGAAAAAACCCAAGTCCACAGTAATCAGACTTTATAAACTCCTGTGAACTGCTGATGATCCAGTGTTTATCAAGGACTGGTCCCTTTTAGCAAAGATAAGCTGTTAAGGACAAAGCTAACAGCCTAGGGCTTCTGACCCTTAAAGGAACCCCAAATGACTCGGCACTCCCAGAAACAATCTTCCAGTCACTGCACAGCATGGCATATTAGCCATGTGCAGAGCAGCAGCGATTCAACAGGACAGAAAAAAAGTTTGCGTAGAAAGCTAAGAAGCCACAACAGAGAAAATGACTATTTAAAAGAAACTATAGTCACATGCTATTACAACTGTCCATCCCTTACAGTTAAAAAAATAGCTTTATTTCTTCTTATGTGGATTGCTATTTAGAAAAAATATGAAATAAACCTTTTTCTTCATTTTAATCTTGGACAACAGCCACACATACACACCTCTCCTAGACATATCCCACTAAGGGAAGGGAAGGAAGAGTACAGTTAATTATTTCTTTCAAAAGGGTATAGCAGATAGAAAGGGAGGCAGCCTGGATACTATAGAGATTAGCTAATTTCTTGCTCAGTAGTGGTATCATGTCAGGCTTGCTACTTTGGCTCATATTTTGCAAACAGAGCCTTGTCTAAACTATTCAAGAAACTGAGTAACTGTTTATACTAGTAAGAGACACACACACTCCCCCCCCCCATAAATTGTTTTACTTCTGTTATAGGTACATATTTTCATCCTCAGTATTGAAAAGGTGACCTGACCCATCTCCAAGCCTTGCTGCAAAGCTAGCTTTCTATCAGAATAAGTAGCTACATGAGTAGAAGACTACCCATTAATCCATATTGTAATAGTCAGATCAAGAGCAGACTTCATTTTGTCCTCCAGGCATGTCATGTTCTTTTCTCTAAGGGTCTTTTTCTTTCCCAAAAGCTTTTGTTTGTTGAACTTCTAAATGTTCTACATACAGTCTTTTTGGTTAGGTATCTCTGGGCAACGGAGATGTCATCTTCTACAGGTAGAACACAGAGGAATTTCTTAAGTACTAGTAACCCAGACTATAGACTGCTCCATGGACTGCGTAAGGCAGGCATCCTTTAGACCTATGCTCATATATCATTAAATGTTCAGTGTGTACAGGATTGGTGTATATGTGAAAACTACCTCTCCCTTCAGTTATTCGTCCTGGGATGAATTAGAGGTAGTATGTGTGGGCAAGGATTGAGCCTGGAACTTCAGCCTCAAAATTGTTATCTTCTCAAGCTCAAAAATCAATCTCTAGATCAAAAGTCACAGAAAGTTTGTAGAACTGTCAACATGTCAGCAAACTATTAGAAGAGAACAGATATGTTGAGTGAGCAACATTCTCTCATTTTCTCTGGCTAAAATAGGACTAGTTTAGTTTTCCTTAGACTGCTGGTGCTGCTGCTCTCAAAAAGGTGTGACTATATGCTAGAGCTATGTCATTACTTAGCTAGTCATTTCTCTTCTTCCCTTAATGTAGAGAGCATGCAGYGCTCCTCAGAACAAACTGAACACTCATAATTCAGAGCTTTAGCACATCAGACTTCACAAAGAGCTTCATGTTTGTCTGTAACAAACTGTCTCATCCTAGTCTTCTGAGCCAAAAGCTGAAGGAGGCCAAACAGTCCAAACATCCATTCAGTGTACAATATGGCACAAAAGGCGGCAGCTGCTCAGGTGAACTGCACAAGACTATTTACATACATGTTACCCAGTCACATATATTCTCTTTGGGCTTTACAGGCAGCAGACTGATTCAAAACTCTTCAGAAGAGAAATATATGCACAAGCTTGCACCAGCGGGTCCTGTCCCATTCCACTGAAATCAAGGCAAGTCTTGCTATGAATTCCATATGAGCTGGATTAAATCTAGCCAATATGGCTTTAAAGGATGACTTAAAATGAATTGGTAATAACCTAACCTTGAGGTCAGAGAGAAAATGATCCTCTAAGGCTGAACAACAGCAACCAGGGCTTTTTTTTTAAAAAGCCTGCATTTTTCTTTTTTAATGCTTTACTGGAATTTGTGAAGCTAAAGGTCAGATTTGACATGTTTTTCCATGGAGAAGGATGAAAACCAGTTCTGAAAATAGAACTTGGTTATCAAATCAGCAGAACTGAATTGGGAGGTTAGGATGTCGGCCCTTGTGGCCACGTCAGTGGTGTATGGGAGCTTGCGCACTGGGACACCATGCTGAGGCTTTCTCTAGCTTTGAGGCAGTACTGCTATGCTCAGTAATCTAGGACAGAACTAGGTAGGCTGAAGGTGAAGAGCACTCTAAACTGTAGAGTATTCAAACAGTCCCTGCTGAACGCAGTTTGAAGGGGAAGCCAGTGAGAGAAGTCCATAGTTTTATCAGCCAGATCTTGGCATTTGGATCTCAAAACAATGAGTTTCAATATACAACTACCATTCAGAAAACACAGTGCTTCAGTGTTGTTTGCCAAGATAATGACAGAACTTTTTACACGCTCAGTTTTAACAGGAGGACTGCATTACTGAGAATGCTTTGGTGTAGTGTGACTAGAATCGATTGGAATACATACCGCTTTATTTTATATTAACTGACTCCCTCACATGCCTCCTTGGAAATGACATTGGAGAAAAGCCTAACAGGAAATAGGATTTCTAGATCTGCTAAAATCACATTTCATTAGCTCATATATTAAGAAAAAACACAAGTGCTGTTTTCTTGCTCAAGGTTGTTACACAGTTCATACACAAAGCTTTATATACCTTTTAAAACAAACGCAAAACTGTCAGCAACAGGAGAACAGCTCTTTCCCATCCACATTCTTTCTGCTAAATTCAAAGTGTACACATTTTTCAGGACATATTTCTATTCATCACTCTGCAAGACTTGACATTGCAGTGACTRTAAGACTGCTTGTCTCATTGAGACTGCATTTGCTTTAGCATGATGTTATTCTTGGGGCATGTTACCACATAGTGATCTGTTATGCCAGGTTAACTTTAACAATCTGTAAGGAGTTTGTTCCTGTAAAAACATCAGAATAAAGAACAAATTCCAATGGTTATTTGTTGCAGTTAGACTTGAGATGGATAGGGCTTAGGAAATTTTGATGCCTGAGAAAAGGAACATGTATTTTTGAGACTTTTTTGAGCCACTCTGGCACAGAGATTTTGATTTCAGTGTGCATGGATGCAAAAGCAGTCCCTCTTTAAGAGCAATAGTATAGAAGTCATGAAAGCATTAAATCAAGCTTCAGAGAATGGCACTGACCCCCTGGTTCTCTCATTATTGTAGGAGTTTTGCAGTACTGATTTACTCTGCTGAAGAGCTGGATGAAAGAGCTCTTGACAGGTGAAAGAACTTTGAGCTTTAAAATGTATTGCATTTGGAATGGGCTTTTCTGTTTCTCTTGCTTTTCTTGTGTGGACCAGGAAGCTTCATGAAAGCAGATGATTTTTTAGGCAGAGCTTATCTGCTTACCATCTACCATCTTGGAATCACAATGGCAAATAGATGTGTAGAATAGTGGAAGAACAAGCAGAAATGCTAAAATGGTTTGAGAAAAGATCACTTTCTGTAATTGCAATACTGCCAAAAAGAAAGGACACATCTTTTCCTGCTTAAATCCTGAGTTCCTGATACAACCTGTTTTAGTGCAGCATAATGCTACTTTTTAATGACCCATATCTCTTACTGCTTCTACTGAAGATGCAGCTCCAGTACTGAACATAAATTTAGGATGGCATATAGCAGATATTACCTGGCTCAGTTAATCCTCTAAAAACTAGGATCAACTGACAAGTGAAACTTCCCTTTGACTCCTATTTTTTTCAAAGATTTGCTCAGTACTAAAGACTTTTGCACAGGAAGCCATTATCTCTAATGAGCTGATCACCACTGCAGCTAGGAATGAAGCACTTAATCATGGAGCTGAGTTCAGCTTTTCCACATGGATTTCAGGCATTAGACTAAGAAACAGACAATACCAACACAGATGAGCAGTAGACAAACTGAAAATACTTGCTCTTACCTAAAGGTAAAGCTATCTGAATCCTAAGGACAGGTTTTTATTTTGCAAAACTCTGGTAATTGATTCAGAAGGCTGAGGAAAAAGATAAAACATCTGGGGTCCGTACACTCAGGACTTAAGGCATAGAGGAGTCATGCCAGGATGTAAGCACATGATACACTGAGATAAGCACTCTTACACCAATAGACCCATATCTTCCCTAAGCTAGTAAATCTCCCTACAAAAATGCATCAAAGATCTAAGCAGTAAGTCTTTGACAGAGCAGCCACAAAAACAGCAAGGAGGGACAGACAAGAAAGCAAAGCACTCTGTTACCAAATCTGTCATCTGCCTGAACGAAATGCCTTGCCTCTCTGAAGAGCTAAAGGTAAGCTAGCAATATGTTCAATAATCTGAATGCACAGTGAATAAATGAGCATCACCCTTCTAACATTACAGAAAAGCTAAGCTAGAAGAAATGTTCTCATCAAGAAATACTTCTAGCAGTATAAACTCATACATCCTAGGAAGCAGAAGGCTACCTCAGCCTAATTCAGGACACCAAGGGAAGGGAAAGCAGCCAGATTTAAATGTGGAAACTGCATTCCCAGCTTCAGAAATGTGATCCCTTTCTAGCCCATTTGTCTTTCTGTGAACCCAGTGGCCAAGGAATATATAGACAAACTGCATGAGTGGAAGCCACTCAGCTTTCCTTGGTTGCCAGCTGGTTGCCAGTGCAAGCCCAGAAGAACTGAGCTGCTGCAAGGAGCATAGCTGTATTGAAGCTTTTCTTTTCAGAGAACATTTTTCACTCTTACAGAATGTTCAACAACCTTAATACTTTTATAACCCTTACTGATTTCAATCTGCTTTGGAGATTGCAATTCACAGCTTGAGAAACACTGGGGCAAATAAACAAAGGAAGAACTTGAAATATAGATAGGAAACAAATAGAAGAGATCCACCCTGAATGAAAGGGGAGAGGATGCACCGCTCACCAGCACCACTGAGGTGAGTGAGGCTAGATTGCCAGTCCTTACAACAGCTCTGAAATCCACTGTGAAAGACAGGAAGAAGACTGAGCAATACTAAATCATACTCTTCACTTCCAGGATCCAAAATACATCTTGGAGAAATCCTAAGCAACAGCTAGGAAGGAATACTGGTATCAAGTACATTCTAAGTTGCCTTTTATTTTTCTTTTGTAAGGGCTTCTAACACTTAACATTTTGCTAGCACTTTTTTAAAGCTTATTGGGTCCTTAAAGTGAAACCAAGAAATTTTCATGAATCTAGAATTGTTCTTACTTTGGAAATAGAGAAAACAATTAAAAGGCATGTACCTTCAGCTGCTTGGAACCCAGGACAAATAAAAGAATCTCAGGAAGTGGGTTTTTCACATCAAGAGGCAAAAGTCAGCACGTTAGGACTAGAATTACCGATTGCCAGATCCTGGGAGAGATCTCTCCTGCCATTCAATAGATGGTAAGAGAACCCATGACTTCGACAACCTTTGTTAATATGTTATGTTTCATTTAACAGTGGCATTAATGGGCTTGCATAGTTGATGCTGAAGATGAAGTTGTAATAATTTCTTCTCAATTAACAGAGGTCACCAACAAACTTAGAAATTTAGTGCTGACTTCTAAGTATGCAAACTGAAGAAATTTTAGAGAGAATTGGTCAAGGAGAAGTTTTAAATGATTGCTTGAGATATCACAGTCATAGTCCCATTTATCATGTGTACATCATAGCAGAGTCAAATTATGTATAAATACAACAGTGACTGAAGTAGTGGAACATTTAGAATTTAGGGTATTTGTCTAAATTTGCCTTAATTTGCCAAATTAAATATTTTTGCATTGTTCTGAAAGTAGTTTCTCCTCTTAATGAGCTTTGCTGAGGTTAGTTTAAGCTCCAGCTTTGGTTTAGATGACACACTTGATCTTTCTCCACAAACACAAGCATAGCTCCAATGGCCAGAATACAAATGCCACAGGAATGCAAGGAAACTTTCTTTCTTGAATCAGATACAGGGAGCATCTGGAGACGCTGACAGAGGCAGAGACTGCAGTATCAACACTATCAGGGCCTGCATTTCTGCTGCATTAGAGCCCCTGTTTCAAATTGCTTTATAGGAAGCAATATTTATCACATGCTAAAGCTTCTTTTAACGGATTCGTTTGTCACATGGCAGCTGTTAATGATAGCAATTTCAAAGCCCATTAGCCTTTAAAAAGGAAACACATCTGGGAGCTGATCTAGGTTATAGGTCCTGAGAGGTGGCTGAAATTTCCTGAACCAAACAGCTTTCTTCAGGTGAGACTAATGGATCTCAACGGAAAGCAAAAGTAAACAGCAATGGGGATCAGAGAACAGCAACAAGGGAAGGATGCTTCTTCTTGGAGAACAATTTCACCACGAGAACATAAAAATTTCTGAGATGAAGGACTAACCAAATGTAGATGCCTTGGTGAGGCCTTCAGGACAAATGGCATGATTACTTCAACGGTGAGTGGTACCTGGTTTGTGTGCACTACTTCATGTGGTTTTGAGTCTGGGCCTTGTGGATCAAGGAGTAAGGTCATTCACTACTACTTTACTCCTGGACAGGGGCAGTGCAAGCAATTTGATGGTGCATAGAACAGTCATATTCAAGTCTAGCAGTGTTTTGAAACCACTGTCCATGAAGAACATATAAAAGCTAACAGCAATTTACAGGTCCTTGGGATATAGGGGACAATCAGAGGTCACCTGTTCACATGAAGAATACAGTATTTTATGTTGTTTGGTTTGACTTAATGGTATGAAGGCAATCTTAATTTCCAGAGGGAGGTCCCAGGTATACTGTTGTTTGCCACAGGCTTACTAGAATTAATACATGTATAATTAGAAGCACCAGTTTGGAAATTATTCCTCTTTTTTTTTTTTTTTTCTCTCTCCCCCAAATTCTCCCACAGGGGTTTGGTGTTCATAGCGAAATACACAGACATTAACTGAACTCTTCTGACTTGTTAACATAGAAATCATGTCCTGCAAAGCTGGAGACTTGACTTTACCTTCCTATGTTTCATCAGTGAAGGAACAGCCTCTCTGTTAATATCAGGTAATGTTAAAATTACCAATTATGAAAATCTGTACTGATGTGAATTATTTCACTGCTTGCTTCAGACCAAAATCTGCACATCAAATTACTCTAGCTCAATGACTTCACATGCTAATCCTTATAAGAATATACTATRTGCTTTTTATAGAACTGAATAGTGAAAGCAGCGTTCAGAAGCAGTTAACCCTGCAAACTACATCCACACTCTCTTTGGTGATATAAGTCCTCACATGCCTGTAAGACAGGTATGATTCACTCCAAAAAACTCAGGGAAAAGGAGGAGGAAAGGAGACCAGGATTCCTTCTGCCAGTAGACAGCAGAAATAATGGGCCCTCTTTGGACTGTTTATTCTCTAAAGGTAGATTAGATTCTGACCTTAGTGTTTCTCAAAAATAAGATAACTGAGGTTTGCTTGCAAGTCAACCTCCAAGTCACTAAGACGACTGGCTCTGCAAATCCATGTTCAAGCACATTTCCAGCCCTGGCCTTTGTGAGGTGCAAATGTTCAGCTTTTCGCTCAATCTACCTCTCACTTAATGGTAAGTCCCGAATGGAGGAGCTCAAATACAACAGCTCTTCTGAGAAAAAACATCTAAATAGGATGGTGGAAGCTGCCTCTGTGACAATGCTAGTCCACCTTTACATACACAACACATGGATAGATAGGAGAACCAAACACTCCTATACACATGTACTTTGCATATTTAATTTAAACAACTTTGGTGGGTTTTCCCATCAATGATCACATGGGAAGGAGATAAGGAACTTATTGCATGGCTAAGGAAGAACTGCAGCCCATGCTGAGAGAAGGAGATCCTCCTTGCAGTCTCATGATGTATGCCTTTCAAAAGAAAGAGGTGGAGAGGAGGGCACTGTTCCCTCCCAGCAGACTGTGCTTATAATGCATGAAGTGTAGACATTGTCCTTCCTTCATTTTGGAAATTTTAATTTTCTCAGTTTCAAGGGGAACTAGAGAGTTATCAGCCAAAGCTGATAACTTAATCTGTTCTTTACTTGATAAATTTAAAACACAAATGCTTGCTTAAAGCATTTGCCTAGATCATTTGGCAACTTCTCCCTTACAATAGTTGCCTCCTGTGGCTCATGTTACTGTTTGTCTTTGGTTGTTGTTCTTAAGGTTTTTTTACTGTAGGTTTATGCACTTTATTGAAACCAAATTCATTACAAATGAGGATCTGCTTCTGCCACCCTTGCTCATATAGTGTTTACCCTGTGGAAAGCAACGGGATTGATGGGATAAATAGAGATAACAGTGAAGGGTTGGTAGAACTGGACTCCAATATAACTTAACATGAATGAAAATCAAAACAGTCACAACTGGATGGCAGTTTATGCCTCATTCAACACTATTCAAACAAACTGCAAGCCTGGTTAATTTATGCAGACTATAAAAATTCAAAAAAAAAATTTTTTTTTTTTTTTTTTAACTGTGACCTCATTATACCGGATGTTTAACACTTACAGTAGAATTTCAGGTGCAAACACTCAGGAAAAATAGACTTACATTTTCTATGACTGTTCAAGAATGGGAGCTCTTCTGGAGTGTACCATCACATAAGTGTGTCTGAAAAATTAACAGATAATACAAATGTGCATGTAGCTAAACTACACTTCAATATATTTGCATAACTTTTGCATGAATTTTATACATTTACGTAGCTACTTTGAAATATGAAAAGATTAATTTGCTGGCTTAAAAAATCTGAAATAAAAGGATTATTTTTATATTTTCATTTGCATTTAAACTATGAAATGTACAGGGACTCTTCTGACATTCTACAAAAGGTCACTTATTGCTATCAAATATAATGATGAAATAAACTCTAAGTTTTGTTTCAAAACTTTGACTGCAACGTTCTGATTTTAAAATCCAGAAAGACATACTGTTACTGGCAGGGATAGACCATGCATATTTTTTTGGCTTCACTATGGTAAAGTCAAAGTATCTCACAAGTACACAGGCTTTACAGATGCACTGAAAATATCAATGCTGCTATTTTTTTTTTTTAACATCCAACAGCTTAAAACTTTCAAATCTTAGCTGCTGACATTCATTATAATCTTTTGTATCAGTGTATGGCAAATGAGGCTTATAAAGTTGATGAAATACCGAATCAAATCAAATTCCCATGTAGATGGAGTATGACATTCAGGTATATAGGCATCAACAAAGTTCCTCTCTTTGCTCTGCAAACTCTTGTCTCCAGGTACTAAAGTATGCAGACATACCGCTTGGAAAGGCAGATCTTCGGAATCAGAAGGAGTTTTGCACTGCCTGTTAAACATGTGAGTGCATTACTAAAAAGCTCTTTCTAAATCCACATCAAACAGAAAAAGAAGCTGGTTTAGACTGTAATTACTTCCTAGCTTCTTTAACCAGGTAGCATGAAAAGTTGCTCAGAAGTGTCAGTTTGGCTCTGCTTCTGTCCTGTCCGCTTCCCACACATGGGATGGCGCAGGGTGCCTGATCCAAAGCTCAATGAAATGAGGTTGGTATCTCCACTGATTCCAGTCGCCTTTGAATCATGCTCTAAGCTAGGGAACATAACTGCCTTTAAACAGCACTCAGTCACACTACAAAGAAATTTAAACTTCAGTCAAAGCACTGCAATGAGAACTGGCTATCATCTTTCACAAAACATGTCAAGACAGAGAGTTTTATTGCCAAGAGGACAACAATATATTCAAAGATCTTAAACTATGCTTGCCTTATTAAGTAAATAAGAATAGGCTGTTAGTACACAGATTGTTGGGAACCCCATCAGCTCTCCAGGAGTTCTGATCTGAAAGGCATGTGGACCTGGTTGGGGAATTTCAAGCCAAGTTTAAATCACAAAATGCTGTTCTAGTTTAGCAAAATATTTACCTCTTCCCTGAGTGCTCTACTGCAGTATTCATTAAGAAACACACTTCACCTGGGAAATCCAGGTTGCAAGCATTCCACCTAGGTATCAAATGTCTTCCTTTCATCTTACTAAAATAAGTTGGTCTTGAATATCTTGCTATTAAATCTGCACTTGTAGCTACAAGCTAGCAACTCCTACTGTTTTGATGGAGCAACTCATCTCATGCTAAGATGTCCTGAGACCTGAATGCTGAGCACCATTCAGGCACTGTTTCTTGGACACATCCTCAGCCTCTACTTGAGAAAGTTTGCTGTGCTAATATCCTTCATCCATAAATAGCATTCTTGGATACTTTGGTTCTTAATTGCCACTTCTCCCTCCCTGGACATATCTGCTACAGCAAGGAAATCTGGGGATTGTGCAAAGTATGTGGTAAACATTCATAACTTTGAGATATCAGTCTTGTATACATCTGCAAAAATAACTTCTCCTCTGCTTTTTTTTCCCCAAAGTCTTTTCAAGCTCTTCAGACCCTCTTTGCTTGCTGCTCAGCCTGAGGATTTTGTATCCTTAAAATACCTTGAATATAGTATGTGAATAGTGTTTAAGTCAGAGGACATGTCCCTTTAGCTGTCAGTTTTCTAACACTATTCTTCTTCTGGGGAAAATTAGCTGCTGTTTGACCATTCCATTCAGACAGTCTTGGACAACCAGTTTCCCTTAATTCAGTCGATCCCTTTAGTATATTAATTCTGCCAGGACGGAGCCTTTTCATATTAACTCCTGCTTGGATTGTCCATTAGCTCCCCCAGAGCTCAACTATGACAAGTGACAAGGTTCCTATCAGCCCACAGCTGATTAAAAAGCACAGCAATCATTTGTTGTATATGGCTCACAAAAATCAGCATTCACAGCTTTTACATAGATTCCATTAAGCATCACAGCAGGGTGATGAACTTCAGGCAGCACAAAAAAGGGGCATCCTTCCCTGCTAAACGGCCTTGTTGGCACCCTGGAGTCTGACTCAGAAATTAAATATTTAAAACAAGTTGCCTTTTACATTGCTTTTGGTACAGTAGTCATGTATGATCTGTAAAGCCGAGAAGTAGATCAAAGATTTACATGTACTTTSCAAAAGCTGGTATCTGACCACTAGTCTATACTTTTCTTGCCCATTGTCCTGAATGATGGATTCTGAGCTAAACAACGGACTGGTGGCTAAGTCTGCTGTTGATAGTCCTGCCCAGAAGGTCTCTCTCAAACAAAGGAAGTATTGTTATGCAACTAGTCAGCTAAAAAAGGTTAACAGTTAAAGAAAAACATATTTTAAAATGTTGTCAAGGTTCCTTATAGGCATGCAGTTGCTTTCTCTTAAAACGCCGTGATTTCATTTTAGGTGGTGGTTACAGGTGTTTAAGGCTGAGAGTCTGTTATACAGTTGAAAATTCAGTTCTGCTTGAACGTTACCCAGAGTAGTCAGTGTCTCTTGTGCAAGGATTTCAATATACCTATAGAGAAGGAAGCAGACTTTCTGCATGACATCGCCTAAATGGCTAATCCCTGTTCTTGTATTTTATTTTGTAGTGTTATTTTCAGACTGATCTTATAAGTACAAACTTATTCAAACATTCAAATGAATTTATGCGGTAGAGATCTGCATCACCTGTAGGGGAGGTGGGAAGTTTTGGGGCTGCCAATTCAACACGACAGTAAATACAGAGCTCATGCCACGAAGCTGTGTGACTCGCGCTTCGAACACACTGTGACGAACAATGCTCGCTTTAGCTTGTAATTAACCACAAACTTGGTCTCCATTTGCTTCAGGACTGAAAACTCCTTATGTCAGTCATGAAATCTTGTTTTATTACATCGTACATCTTACAGCCCTTCCAACATCCTGCATGAATATCAACGGCATCAATCATTTCTGATCTGCCACATGCAATATTTGATGCCTGAGGCAGACAAGGTAAATTAGAGGCACGACACAATCATTTTTTTATGGTTCTGGGTTTAAAGCCCTACATACAGCACCTGTGGTAGAAAATGCAATGAAGTCCCCAAATACCATTCTTAATTGCCTCTGTAGAAAAATGGAGAAGGTGGAGTATCTTACTGCTTTGAAAGGTAGAAGCTAATCTGGTCATCATGGGAAAGCAGGTGGAAGGGACTAGAGGGGACTACTAGGCATTCGTGAATGGGATACACACCTTAAAAAGTGGGTAAATTCATCACTGTACCACATCTTTAAGTGCTTACTCTATATACTAAAACAAAGGATCCAGTCACAATTCTTACTTTTTCTTTTCCAAAAAGCCTTTTTCAGATGCACACTACAGGGTGAATGTGGGCTGCCTCTTTCTCTAAGTTAAAGATAAGCAGCAGAAGGATGGTTCTTCTAAATCTCCTGATTTGGCTCCTCCATAATATAAAGATAGCATCTGACAATGCTCCAACAGTGCACCTGCTCCTCAGCCAGAACCTACTGCAACAGCTGCCTGGCTTTGGGAAAAGGTTGAACCTTCCTGGTGGTCTGTATGCTTGAGGCAGTTCCCAAACCAGGATGACCATTCACGTTTGAATGCTTTTGCAAAATCTGCCTTGGATTCAGTTCTATAGCACAGTTAGGAGTTACACATTGCAGGAATATCTTAGGCTTTTAATTAATATGACAATGTCCATATATTTGCACTTACTCCTTGTACCTAGTTGTGCTAGGAGCCCCTGAAATGAGGCTTTTACTGGAATAAGTAATTCCCTTGCAGAACAAAAATCCAGCATCTCTCCTATTTCACACTCAGCAAGGCTGCTGTTCCACACCACAGCTCCACTTGGCAATCGACCTGGGAGAAAGCACACCAATGAATAATGAATGACTGTATGAGCTGTTCAATAATAGGACTGCTTAAGAGAGACGATAAAAGAGAAATTTGCACTCCCACGCAGCCTTTCAAATAACACACGTTTAACAACTTTTTCTCCGCCATTTTCTTAGACCCATCCCGTAATGTAAGTATTTAGGGGAAAATACAGGGAAGGCATAGGGGAAATGATGGGGGATCTGGTTCCAGCCTGACAGAAGCAGATCATGTATATGGAAGGCAGTTTAGGCACCACCTGCAAGGAAACAAATTAAAGAACTTCTCTGTGTTCAGAGAAAAAAAAAAAGGAAGCATGACAGTATTTTCATACACGTCAGAAATAATTGTAAGCCAACTAGAAGCTCAGGCTCCTCCTGAACATAACAGATTTTCAGAACTATAAATAGTTCCCAGATACCAGGACCTAACAGGTCTTCCTAAACCCTGTAGCTTATTTAGAATACACTATTAAAAGCAACTTGCATTTCACTAATATAATTCACAGGGACTAGTTTGAATGTGTAACAACTTCATTCACATAGTCTTTCAAAAATCAGGCACACGCTTCTTCCAGAGTCTGGAAAGCAACTGCTGTCCACCCTAAAATCATCCCTTATTTCCAGGAATTCTCTTCCGAAGTTTGTCTTGTCTATCACTCCTCTAAGCCACTTACATATTTCAAACCTGAAGTTGCTATCCCCACCTAATTGCCAATTTTCTCTGTAATGGATGTATTTCTTCATTCCCTGCAACAGTCCTCACCTCTAATCCTCTCCAGTAGGACATGGTGAGTTCTTCCCCAATCTTCCATCATTGCTCTCACCCTCATACACCCGTTCTCCTCCCAAAAGCTCCTTCCAACATTACTAAGTTCTGTCTTCTCTCTACTCCCCTGATACACGACTGTCCCCACTTTGTTCTAATGATATATTTTCTGCTAATTGGTTTTACACAAGTAGTGAAGAGAAATGACAGACTTGCTGAAAAGAAACCTCAAGTACAGTGATTTGTCTGGGAAGGAAATGGAATAAATAAGCACAGGCACATATAGCTATGTTTATGCACTGAAAAATTAAATGGATAATTAAGGCCCAGCAACATCATATTTTGGGGTCTTGCAATGCATCCTTTCTCAAACGCAACCGTTTGTTCTCTCAGATTAACAGTTCTGAACACAAATTTGGGTCCCACCCCAATACATTTTTGTACAGACTGTCCTTGAAACTCATTTCAACACAATCTTCTTTTAACATCAAGTTGGGATCATGTAGCTGGTTCTGATCAGTCTAATTAGAATATTCATTTTGAGGAAATATGACCTGGCAACAGAAAGCAGCATTTTCCCTTACGCAAAATCCAAGCAGGAATTCTACTATTCAGAAATGCATCAAATCTTCTGCCTGTGAAGCTGTTCTAGTTCAAAGCTCTTCTGTTTAAAGGCCCCTTTGGGCCTTGAGTATTGATTTGGCTTCAGTAACACTCATGCTTAAAAGTCTGTTCTTAGACTGTTCTGAAGCTTCTTTTGTTTGAAGCAAAAAGTTTTGAGAGGTTGAAGTAAATCCATTGTTCTAATAGTGCTTCATGAATTGTTACACGTCTGAAAATGCTGCTGATGAGCACTGCTCTGTCTGTGAACTTAACAGAAGGGATCCAACAGCAATGACAGAATGATCACCCATGTTACAAGTYTGGGAGAATGTGCTCCTTCTGCTAAAAAAGCATACTGCCTTCCTTTTGCAAGCACATTCCATAGATTTCTAGTAGAGATCTATGATCATAGATCTCTAAAAAAAGGCCCAAGTCTTCTAGTCACTTACTTTTCTGAATTCCCCTCAACACATGTTATTCAAGTCAACCTCTTACCTTCCTTCATCTTCTCTAGGCATCCAACCTCATGTCTGTAAGAGGCTAAACTGCCATGGCTGTGTCACAGGCTCAGCTAGCCTCCCCTCACCTGCTGTCCACAGATGGCTATCTCCACTCTATCAAAGGAGGGCGCTAGAAGCTGCAGAAGGTAAGTTCAGGCTCTGACCAGCCTCCTTTAAAACTCTGGAACCACCCAGTCAATGGGAAAAGTAAAAGCAATTCCCCTTTCTTTTCTCTGGCTTGGCTAAACAGCATTTGCTTACTGCTCCTACTTGAGAGGAGAGGGGACTATGGGAAAATGTGCCTTTTGTGTCCACCCCAAGGCCAGGTTGCCTTCAGTCCAAGGACCTGATATGCTAGAGAAATTGGAAATGATTTCCCAAATTTATTATTTAAACAGACAAGGTTTTTTTGGAGAGGAAGTGTTTTCGCTTTAACCAACAAGGGGATAAGGCAAAATTCAAGGCCTGGATTTAGGGTTTATTTCAGTAGGCACTGAAGCCCTTAACTGCCTCTCTGAAACCAAGGCTAAGTGACTTGACCATAATCTCTGGTACACTTGAGTAAAACTATGACCAAACCCTTATGCAGTGCATTACAGCCCTTGTTGCTGTTCAGTAAACTGAGCTTGTCTGAGTAGTTCTGCTAATACCAGCTTGTGGAAGCCAACGCTGACAGACCAGTTTTGAAACTGTCTTACTGGTGCATGTGTGTGGGATCCACCTCTTTCAGACAAGCAGTCCTGAAGAGGAAACCTGATCAGGGACAGCAGCGAGATTGAGAAGACTGGGTAAACTTAGTAATTCCTGTCCCATCCAGTAACAGTTTGCTAAGGCTGGGAGGGTTATTCAGTGACAGGACGATGGACCGGAACGGATGTTCTCTGGCACACTGGAAAACATTGCCTTTATCCAGCGTTCTGCACCAGATCTCAGTGGTTATGGACTACTCTTCATTTAATATGACTGGAGTTGTATGAATTTATATCTGCAGACGAAGTAGACGTAGTCTATTTTGTAACTGTCCTCATTTGAATGATTTGTGAAGACAGATGGATAGAGATCCCACTAGCCAGGTAACTGGGATTCTCARCGTAGAAACAGGAAACACATCAACACCTCACTCTGTTCATAGGCATCTCTGGAGGGAAATCCAGGAGCTTGTGCCACTTCAGCACCCTACAGTTATTATACGCTGGAGAACTCTTCAACGTCCAGTTAGGCAATCCTTTGTTGTTGTATTTGTTTTAAGGGTAAGACGAGACATGTATTACAGCCCAGGTCTTACTGTTGCAAGCTGTTTCAAGATGACTTCAGTGCTGGCTTATTGCACAGGCAAAACTAGACAATCAAGCTCATTCTGGGGTGCATCTTTCAACAAACACTGCATTTAATTTCCCTTCTCACTTGGGCCAGTGTTTAAAGTGTCTCTGTCAGATAATCACTAGGATATCACCAAGTAATTTCAGATAAGTCAACAGGCAGCCGTCACAGCTGTCATGAATATTAGCCACTACTGACCTGGCTTGATTAAAACCAGTGACAAAAGACAGAGTCTTAATCCCTTTCCACCAAGCTGCCTGGCTCTTTGTGTTACAAAGGAAGATAAAAACAAGAGCAGTCAGGCTGACACGTACTTCTGTGGTATTCCTCCATGCAAGGTTTGCTTGTGTATATCACTTTCTGTTTTGACTGTGCCTTTGCTGTACACGCCTCATATTTTTATCCTAAAACTGTTACTTATCCTTTCAGTTTCCTGCTTCTATGGAATTGTCCTTTTGTTTCCTGTCATAGCAGATTAGCTCAATTCTCTTTCCTCTTGCTCAGTTGCTAATTGTTTATTTGTCCTTTCCATTTATCTTCATTTCACAATAGCATCTGTAAATTCTAAAATATTTGTCTTGTAACTGACATAGTCTCTGCTTTTCTTCTTGCAGCCACATTTTGAGCTGATTTTATTCTATCACCTGACAATCAAATTATTCTTCCTGTGCAATCTCATCTTAAAAACATGAAACACGTTCAATGGCTGAGCTCAGCCATTTATGCTGCTTCCTTGCTTCTTGTACAGACTGGGGCTTGGCAACTAGAGACTGCGCTCCTCTTTCCCATCTATACCACCTTCCACTTGCAAACTGTGGGCAGACGGAATAAGTATTGCCTGGCCCTGTCGCAACACACACACATCAAACAGGAGAGCTGACCAATAAAAGCCCAGAAAATGGAAATGTTTCCACCCTAGAAACAACTTGATTGGAAAAGACTCAAAAATCAACCCAGCGATGTGCTTTACCTGAAAATCTCAGCTCTGTTAAAAGATTATGACACAACTTTCTACCCTCATTAATGACCCTGCAAACCTATCTCAAAAGGACTGTGCAGATAACTGCCAAAGAAAAGATCCACTACAAAGACGCCACAAATGAGAAATCTGATCTCTGCAGCGTTAGCACCCATGGTGCTCCGCGATCGGGGGCTATCAGCACCTCACAGGTTCTAAACCTTTAAGGTGCGGGTGATAACTGTGCAATCTACTGAACACATGTTCCATGTAATTAAACATTAATGGATAACCTAATACCTTCTACCCAGTGGAGTCCAAAGCCATTAAATCTTGCATCTTATAAAGCATGGTCATAAACAAGCTCCCTGTAGCAACTGTGCATGCAAAATACACACTGACTTTGACTTTTGCTTTATGAAAAATTCTCTTTTCTGATTCTGTATCAACATAGCCATATGCTGTACCCCAAACACAGACTGGCATATGGTATCCTCTGCCTTCGGGCATCCAAGCAGGGTAAGGTGCTTGCACAATTCATTGTGAATGCTCCCATATCATCCATTTAACTTGAGGCAGAACAGTCAGTATGGGAACTCAGTAATTAACAGGCACATGTACAAAGTTCAGCATGCTACGTGTAACAACCAAATTAAAATAGAAAAAACTTCTGATATACTAATAGGAGTTCTAGGGCTGACATTTAAAATACCAGGTAAGCTGACTTCTCAAGTAATCAGGTCATAATTTAAAATTACCTTTTAAGTGGTTTAGTAAAGTCCAATAAAATTAATAGCAGCTTTAAGCATATTACAAACACAAGTAGCAAGGTTAAAGGTGGTGTGCAAAGAAAGGCTAAGTGGCTATAAGCCATGACTAAACTACTTTGACTTGATCAGCTATTTTAAATATAGGTACTAAAAACATCTTTTTAAACATTTTAATCAAAAACATTAATTTTAGTGTTCAGAAATAATATGTGACTTACTGGGTGACTGGCACCTGGATTAGCGCAGTCCAAGTGGCGAGCATCACTTCACAGTGGCAGGCTAGAGGTATTAACTCCTAAAAGGTGCTTTCCCTGCGTACTGATGGGATTTCAGGGGCACATCCCACGACAGTCTGTGCAACAGAAAGGTAAGCTATGGATTCTTCCCCTAGAAGAATGAGAATGGGGACAAGGGATTTTGTTTTGAACACATGATGGGACTACAGAAGGCACCAATTATCACCACCTGAGCAATCTCACATTCATCTTCACTGTAAAGTGGGAAGGTTAGCAGCCTGACGAGAAAGAGCACCTACGTCCTCACCCGCACCAGCTAGCCTAGACTAAAGGCACCACCAAGCCCAGAAAAGAGTTTTCTGTGGATGGAGATGTTCAGGAAGAGTATGCACACAAGAATCTAAGAATTTTGATGTGGAAACTTGCCCTTAGTACCCCACCTTCTCTGACCTAATGTGAATTAAAAGATGACAGCATCAAAAGAGTTATAAGATGAAATAGCCTGACATTTTTCTCTGCTTCAGTCCCTCTGAACTAGCACAGCAATAATAGCCATAAGTGTGATATTGGGTAGTAACAGAGTTGGGTAAGGTGCTATAATTAGTTCAATGTATTGAACTGTTCCTACTGAAAAGGCTTCTGTCACACTGTATTTTTATGTAAACTTAATTAGAGTTAAGAAGAGCAGATGACAGCAAAGCTTAGAAAAAGCTCTCAGAGGTAAACTGTCCAAGAGATTAAATCAGGATTTCAGTATGAGGAAGGATGCTGGACTTGCTTATTAGAGACTGGAATAAAAAAGAGCTTTATCTCAGCAGCAGCTCCAACCAACCCAACTCATCCTATTTTGGAAGACTGCACAAGTGCATAGAAAGCTGATGTCCCAAAGACTTTATAATATGAACAAAGGAAGCGTCACTTTATAGCTATCAAATCAAGGGCAAGAATGAGTGGCTCCGGTGAGCAGTGAGCACTGGAAACACTTTCCTACTGTTTTGATGTCTAGGTGTTTAAGGCTAGATTCACCAGAGTGCTCAGTACCAATGTACTGAGACTACCTGAAAATCTGTCCGTCAGCCAAGCATAACACAACGAAGCACTGATTCCAGATCTTCAGAGCAGAGCCCCAGCCCATGGATAAATCACAGGATCATTCACCCTTCCTTCTGACTCAGGGTACAATCTCCATAGCCACTGACTGACTCAGGACAAAATAGGAAAAAGTGGAATCAGTTCAGCTGAGCCTATTTACAGCCTATTTAGGATTAACCAAAATAATCTTCCACCTGGAATAAAGAAGAAGGTGGCACATGAAGTTTCTTCTAATCCCAATTCTTCTGATTCTTAACATTTAACTTGCTTGCTCGTTCTCTGTAAGAAACACATAAATCTTACTGACTGGCAAATGTTACAGCAAAGCTTCAACTGAGAAATGAAACAGGCTTTACATCTGAGTCTCAGAGTGAAGTTGAAAAACACAGCATTCTTCTGGTTATGTGCACAAAGATAAAGCCATTAAATTATAATCAAGCCATTTATGTTATGTATCTGGCACCACAAATTCATGTTACCTATTTGAAATGTATAACCACAAAGTGCTAAAATGTCTGATGGACATAAGCAGAAGGTCCTCGGTGAATTTGAGAAATCTGCTGTTGAATGTAACCAGGTAGCTGCCAGTGGAAAACCCCTGTGAGTTAGAGACACATTAGTCTAAAGTAAGGGCCTGACTTCTTTGACATGTTTGAAGCAAAGGTAAAAGGAGCTTTTTTTTTTTTTTTTTTTTTTTGAGAGTGTTATTTTTATCTCCTCATAATATGATTTACCTCCTGGTAGTTAAGTGCTCTTCCCCTTCCCATGAGATTCAATTGTCACAGCAGCATCTGCTGACAGGGAAATCAAAAACTGATAATCTCACATAACTGAACAATTCAGTAACAGCTTTGGGAAGAGGATCCAGGCAGCTGGACACTAAATCATTGGATCATGTAAGACAAAACAGTGTCACATTGACTTTCTCTTTCCTGCTCCCATAACAAATTAAAACAAATCATCCCCACATTTTTCACCTTCTCCAAGTTTCCTTCCCATCATTCTAGAGCACCTTGGGGCACTAGAACATGCTCCTGCACAGTCATCGCTACCTGACACATTTTAAAAACGCAAAGGAACCACCTTGGGGTGGAGGAGAAGGGAAGTATTTCCTGTCTAAAAGTCCCAAAGATAGGTAGCTGAGCAATCTGGCTGAAAAGGAAATTCTGCTAGCAGCATGACTTAGCTGATACTTCAACTGGCACTACTGAGTGACATTAAAGACTTAAGTGACATTCCCAGCAGCTGGCACTGGACAAGTACAGATAAAAGACCGGTGCTTTACAGCATAGTGAGATGCACAGTTATTTAATATTAGAGCAAATCTGGAACCTCAATGTTGCCACATGCCAGTTGGTTCAGGGACATGCCTGGCCTTTGCTTGCTTCTGCTTGGGGAGCCACCGTGCAGGATCTGCCCTGAGCGTTGCATATCTGGCTTTGTCTCCCATGATGTCAGCATGGAAAGGACAACTCTTATGCTAGCTATATCACCTGCTACATGCCTCAGCCTGAGCAGTAACACCCACCTTTTGTAAAGGACTGGAGAGATCCCTTCCAAAGCTATTCACCCTCTGAGCTCTGTTTGGGCTTAGAGGGAAACTGGCCACTGTTACTTTTGAATTCATGCACCAAAGAGTTGAACAATTGACACGAAATTGCGTGATGCCCATAAAAGAAAAGGCAATTTCATGATCTCAGAACTGTTGCCTGCTATACTATTTCATAGGGAAGCTCATTGCCAGGAGCAGCCTCGTGCCAGGCACTTCACATTGGAGGCAAAGGAGGCTGGAAAGGACAAGGCAAGATTATTGCCAAAGGCAATGCCCAAGGTTTACCACATTGTGCTGGGCCTATAGGTATACGGGCCAGCCCGGCAATAGCCCCTCTCCAAGGATGGCCTTCTCAGTTTTGCATAACGAAGTAAAAACATCTCTATTTTTATGAGTAAATAGAAATTTGAATGCTCTGAAGTCTGTGCAAATTATTTTCAAACATTTCAAATGCAAAGCCACTTAAACTTGTCTAGGGCAGCTTAGCCTTTCAGTGCTTTCCAGCTAAGGGTATACGTCTAAGCACAATTGAGTTTTATCCTGCATGCTTCTGTTATAACACGATTGCTTCGTGGAAAAAATAGTACAAAATTTCAGATGCTCTTCAGCCATTTATTATAGCTGAAATACTCTGTGCGGCCAGTGTACATAGACCTCTCCAAGGGCTATGGTCTTCAGACTGATTTAAAAAGGCAGGGCAGAGGCCTGCGCAGTTATCTCAGCTCCTGACTGAAAGGGTCTTAGCCTCTGCTTGAGCTTTCAAAATCCAAAGGAAACAGATGCAACTTCACTGAGAATCACCTCTGAGTTKTAACAGTAAATGCACCTAAAACTCTTAATTAAACACAGGGCAATGAAGTCTCTGAATGCTCTCACACATCTTACCATAACTATATTCATCTTAAGCTTCCAGCCAAGCACTGCCAACTCAGTTCTGTCCTTCAGCATGCTTCATCTGTCACCAAACTGCTTCTCTCTAATGCAGTATGAACAAAAAAATACATTCTTAAGAGCACTGGAAAGGGGTAGCTGAGTATTTATTCAAGGAAAATAATGAACGAAAGGGGTAAAGTTAAGGTTGCAGACATGATAATAAACCACAAAATGACAAATGAAGACATGTTGGATAAGTAGCAAAAAAAATAAGATGTTTCCTTTGGGTGTTCTGGGAGCAGCACTACCATGGTGCTCATTCTATACGTGATGCTTTACAGTGAGTGCGTCTATCATGAGGGACGTGAACAATGAAGTGGGCGCAGATCACGCCAAGCAGCTCTGGGCTGTCAGCTTGGGTTTTGTTGAGGAGGTAACAGCAACAAGAATACAGATGAAGGGGGGAAAAGAGAAGGCAGCAGTTGTAAAGCCAGCCCAAGAAAAGCCTGGGAGCCTCTGCTCTGGCTAGGCCCTTGGCCCGAATGCAGGGAGAGACTTCCCCAAACTTCCATCAGAAGTCAGAATGCCCTGCTGCGCTAGCACTGAAGCTTGCCTGGCAAGGATCAGGCATCACCCTTCCAAACAGCATAAAAGCAATTCTTCCCTCAAAAGCATAGTGAGGAATTATACTGCGGCTCTGTACCCTACTGAGAAAATGCTCAGCTTTGTTCTTAGAGCAAGTAGTAAAAAATTCACTATTTTTATAACTCCTGCCACTGCACATCTGCTTCTCTGCATTCATCACAAGGGGACTGCAAACTCCTGAAAATTAAGATTGAATTTATGCTGTGCAGCACAGGAAGAGTATAACTATAACAAGGGACCCTGTAAGTCTCCTAACAGGCCTCCACCTACCTGAGCAAGGGCTGAATCCATTGTGCTCCTGCAGCCCCCAGGATTCATTGCTAGGTTCTCCTATAACTTTACTCTACTGAGATGCAGAGAGCAATTCTCACCTCAAAGCTACTTTTCCAGGCTGCCTACAGTTTGGGTAGGTAGGTCTGCTCTGGTTGTAGCTATATTTAGAAAGCTCTTACAGCTAGGATCTAGGAGCATTAGTGTTTAAATGAACAAATACTTTAACGGAGTCATGATTGCGAAAACTGAAAATTAGAGATACACCAGTCATGCCTGAGCTGCTCTTGGTCCCTGGGATATACGCAACATTACTCTCACCCTTTGGGCCATGGATTTGCACTTTAGCCTGGGCCTCACTTCAGTCAGACCTTTGACATCTCACTATAGCAAGCAACTCTTGGAGGAGGAATGTGGGAAGCTTCAGAACTCATTAGCAGTTTTGTGCCTCAGTCATGAGGGGGCCTCACCAGTTATAAAGCGTTGCCTTGGGGAACGTCTGCTGCAGGCATAGATATGAGTAATGCAAAGATACCCAAGCTAAACTTAGACTGCAGTTGGTCCCCAGGCTATCTAGTTCAGCCACAAGAGCACACAGCCCTGTATGAGCCAACTTGCCTAGCAAGCCTGTGGGTTCAGCTTTTATTAGCAGACCTTACGCTCACTTAAAATACACCTCTTCCATTTTTCCAATATATTGTGTGGGAAGAATAAGCCTCACAGTAACTCAACTGTTAAGCAGCTCTGTATGCATACCACCCGCACAACTTGAGCATTTAGAGAATTTCCCACCATGTCCTCTCATATATATATATATATATATATATATCTGCATGAACTCAATTGCTATTTCAGAGTCTTTTCTCTCCCTGAGGCTCTGCTAGGCCCACCTCTTGTTTGTTGCCTAACTGGCTATCCTCTGCTGAACAGCTATTAACATTTCACCCTATGAAACTGCTCTATCCACAAACGCAAAGCGGGGAAAGCTACCTCAAAGTCCGTCCCGTTGCGTTCTTTCAAGGTTTGGATGAGCTTGTAATCATGTGCTGCGCACATCAGAGAATGCCAAAGGCTTCCCTACCTTTTGCATCCCTTCCGGGGAGCGTGTCTGGTCTTTCCCCTACTTCAAAGGGACACTGTGCTAAAACAGGGATCTGAGGTGCTCTACCCTCACCGCCAAGAAAAGGGAATTCATCCAGTGGCGGTATCAAAGGCAACCTATATCAACATCGTGGCTTTGAAATGCCCCACAGCTCAGCCTGGATTAACTGATGCAAAGTATGCTGGAAGACAACTGGAATACTCAAGTCATGGGAAAATGTCTTAAATAATGTCACCATAGCAGATCAGCTTGGATCAGCTGAATTACTGCATCCCATCTGCTGCTGCAAAAAAGGCCTAAGACATATATTTAAAGGGCAGACAGTAAGTCCCATTTTGTGTTCTTTATACATAAACTTAATGCATTCATTTAGCAAACTCTTACCATGTAGACTGCAAAGATTTTACGTATGTGCAAGACTGACCTTGCTACTAAATTTCTGGATTTTTTTGTTTTTGGTAGCATGTATGCTGCCAGTACACATCTGGCATATAAACTGCAGATGAACATTCACAGATGGTATAAAATACCTAAGCAAATGGTTTGCCCAAATATAGATGTGGATGAAATGACTCAGAGCGCATTGCTGGCAATGTTTTGCAAGTATGTGAAGCTGTACATGAAATCTCTCTGCAAATGACTTTCAGGCTAATGCCTTTACCCAATGCTAAGGAAGTCTTCAACAGCAGTTGATCACCACCCGGATTAAATTCATATGACTTTAAATTTCATATAGTGTGTAGATATTAGATTTCTGAAGCCAGACTTCTGAGGGAAAAAAGTTCATAACTTGTGTGCCTTTTTTCTTGCCATTGCACATGCATTCACCATAATTACACAAACAAGCGAAGCAAACTATTTCCATTCGGATGACCAAAGGTATCTGTGTGTTTCACTGTTGGACACAAACTGTATGTGCCCTGATTTAAAATGCAGTTTTGAAGAGTGTGTCCCAAATGTTTAACCATATTTGAAACTAAGGCAACTATAAAATGTAAACACTAATTAAATATTTTCACCTGTGCTAACACATGAAATGGACAAGGAAAGCTGAAAGCATGTAGCTAAAAATAAATGTAAACATCAGTGCCTTTATCATAGAATAATGTTTCAAGTTTGCTGTTCACCATCTGCTACATATCCTTTGTTTTTCTTTTCCTTCATCTCTCTGACAAGATTAAAATCATTTTATTTTAAACATGAATCCTGCTAAATAAACTCTCCACTATATAGTGTCTTTAATCAAAAAATATTGACAGTCAAAAAAAAAAGTGTAAAATCAGTGGAAGAGCTGTGCCTGAGGTTCCAGGATTTTGTCCTTACTCAAAGACTGGGTCGTTCTTTAGCAGAAATGGCATAACTCCCATCTGGTTGCCATACTGCAGCAATTTGGGAGAAGGGATAATGGATGCTGGGATTCCAAACTGCTCCCACACTCTTTCCGCATCTCTGAAGAGCGATGTGCAGAGCCATCGCTGAACCGCTAATGGGTGCAAGATGTGCATTTCTGAGACGCTGGAGGCTGTGAGCATGTGCAGGAAACGAGGGGTGGCAATGCTTTCACAACTAAAGGAACAACTTAAAATTCTGCTAGTATTCAACTAATGTGTATTTTCCTCCCTTCCCTCACTAGTAAGGCATCTGTCTTCCTTCTCATCCTCTCAATGTGGCCTTGAAATGGCTTGAGACTTGCAAAGCCCTTGGAGTGAACACAGGCTTCGCTGTTCCCTGTGCACTGCTGCCTCCTGGGGAAGATCCAGATCGGACACAGAGCAGAGCCATGGTACATCACAGCTCGCAGAAATCAAGCAGCTTCATCACGCAGAAGCAGACACTAAACGTGTGTAAGCCACGATCTTCACCAGATCTTCATTAGGTTTCATAATTCACACTGGATCTTCTTCACAGCACCATCTCATTAGTCACCAGCCCTGAGCAGAGAGTAGCACAGAAGACAGGGACTGAGGACTGTACCGGAAGCCCAGTGGTTTTAAGCACCAGTACAAAAGATGCAGAAGGACTGTGGAAGGAGCACGGTGGCTTAAAACCTGCCTGCCAGCGAGCAGTAGGAACACTCAGGATGCGTAAGATGCTGTTATCTGGATTTACGCAGATAAAGCGAATTAAAATCATTAATCCACCCATCCACAAAGAAGTTTCAAAGGACAGGCTGTTAATGCTTTCAGTGTCCGATTACGTTTTGCAGAAAGAAAGTCATATGAGCATATACTTGGCAGGTCTCATGCAAATGAGAATTGCATCGCGCAAACTTGGAGCGCTTCAGGGAGGTCTGAGGAGGCACGTGAATGACACATTCCTCCGAGTGTGGGCAAACCTACTGCAATCCTTCAAAGTATAACCTCAGAGCCTGCTTCACCTTTAATTCACCCGGCACAAAAATAAGTGCTCCGTATGCAGAGCAATCCCATATGACTATCCTATGCATCAAGATACATAGGACAAGACTGAATGGAAGTGATTCTCCCAGGTGCAGGTAAATTCTTGCTTCCAGAAAGAATATACAGATCCTCCAAAAGACAGTCACTAGTACCTAGGAAATATCTATCCATAAAACCTCCTCCAATTAGTACAAAAAACAAGTAAATTTAGCTATCATCTCTGGGTATCACAAGGAAAAACAAAACAAAAAAAAAGACTCAGATGTTTACTCCTGGTAAGGATTAATGACACTAGCATGGGAATTTCTTGGCACAATATTGATTTATTCCCTTAAAGCAAATCAGAAATTAGTTTTGGATGGGACTAATTATAATTTTTTCTTTCACTATGCCAGACGTTTTGTAATAACTGATTTAAGGTGCAAGTTGGTTCAACCACATGAAGCATCTTTTGGATAGATTTGACCCATATGACAGCATAGCTGCTTCTCTCTGGGTAGTGAAAATCAAGAATAAATGAAATGATGTTTTGCAAACAACAGTGACAAGCCATAGAAAAATTACCTCCCCTTGGTGCTAAAATCATTAAGGGTGGATTTTCTCCATTTTCCCCAAGATTTAATGTTACTGCTGATTCCATCACGAAAAATACTAAATCCTTCCAAAAATCATTCCAACCTTAGTCATGCATATAATAAAATTACTATGCACCTAAGGGTTCCCCTAGTTGCAAAATAGGAACGATGTAGTTAAAATGCTAACAGCGCATGTAATACAGTTGCTCACCCATGCTTCCTCCTTTCTGACACGACTGCATGGTGTGTAATTCAGGCTACGTTGTGTGTTCTCAGCAACCAGATGGCAGTAAAGAATCCCACACAGTTTCGTGCTCCTCCAGTCTAGGGAATTGCAGTTTTATTCCATGAACTCTACTTCCTTGGCTCCAGCACAGACACTCCTGGCTGTGACCCGCTTTCCAGTGGAGAGTACTTTGCATGACCTCCTTGAAAACCGATGCTGTAGCACTGAGCACCATCTGTTGGGAGGTGTTGCTCTGAGCTGAGTATACACTGGTTTTAAGTCTGCCCTGATTTTGTGGTGCTATTGGTGTGGATATCAGGAAGCCAGGAAGGTTGTCCCAGGCAGCACCCGGTTAAGTGACAAAGCTGTGCACAAAAATGCAGAGCTTCCAGAGATGTGCGCACTGGGTTAACTCCACTCTCATTAAGAGGATACTGTACAGCTCTCTAGAGGAGAACGCAGTCTTGGAAGCACACCCCAGGAGCCACCCCAGTACTGTGGTCCATCAGCTGCTCTGAGTTACCTGTGAGGCCAGCTTTTGAGAGGAGGAAAATTTCTACAGAGAACATGCTGGGACACAGCCTTTGCCAAACAGCCTCCTGCCCTTCTCTGACAGCATTTCTAATAATTCTGTATTCTTCTGCAGACACCATCCAAAAAGTCACTAACATTTGAAACAGGTACTTGATATTAAAGTTAAAGCTACCAGTTTACTGACTTAGCTTGGTTTCTGTGAGCAGACATAAATCTAATTTTGTAAGGCATCCAATTACTTGTACAAAGAGCAAAAAACTTGTGCATGCAGAAATTAAAATGAGCATTCATCCTCTAAGACATGAGACAACTGCAGCGGATTTCCACTGTGCAACTAATTTTTTCAATTATTGCATTAAAGGTAGTACTTTGACAGATGAGAAACATTGCTCTTGAATCAGCATAGACTTAATCTTGCTTTCAGCCAGAGATCCATCTAGAGATTTTTAAAATCTTACTGAAGTATTGGAAAATTCTTTATCTATTGTACACTAACACTTTCCTAACAACTGCACCTTGYTAATGTGAATAATCGGCGTGCAAAGAGGAAACCCAGTTAGTGCTATTCTGCAGCTAACCGAGGTCTAAAACCTCAGATGAGCCACAGAAATGACGTGCTGCCCAGGAATGACGTGACATTACATTTCTTTGAAAGCAGCACATAACAAACTCTCCTCTCAGCGGCTGTAAATCTAATTCTGCTGAAGCAACCAAGTTTCTCTTTAGATTTCTCACTATAAACTCCAAAAAGCTAAGTAGATTCACTGGCACCATGACTCTTTGTAAAACAGAAGCAAAAACGGTGACCAATTAACCTTGTCGGCTGCTGTTGTATTGCTGTAAGCTAGTCTCAATAGGGAGATGCAGAGTCTCCGGAAGAAGTCAAAAGTATCTCTGTTCAAGTTCATCCCTCGTTTTCCTCCACGGACTACTTCCTGGCTTAGCAGAGCTCCTGCTTACAAACTTGAACCAAAAGTGGTAAAGCTCAGAAGTGCTGTCCACTACGTCCATCCAACCATGTTGACGGACACCCACTGAGGTCTGCCAGTATCACATTCTAAGTGGTGCTGCTTCATTCCCCACTGTTGCAAATATTAGGCTTCAAATGAAGACAGCTTAACAAAACAATATTAAAACACTTTGCTATGTTTTTTACATCTGGTCACTTTTACTGCTGCAATACTCCTGCATTTAGAAGCTCACTCCCAGAGAATTACTTTAATCTTGAGGAGAACCTACAAGAGGCATTGTACAAAATAACATGTGGCAAAACATCTCTCTACGGGGCACTCAGGAAAAAAGGTCCAGTGATATGATCTGGCATTACAGTCTTGGAGTGGTAATTACCAGGGAGTAAATAGATGGAGCCAGATGGTGCTTTTCAGCTTCTAACAGGAAAACTTTCCAGGAGATGCACAGAAAAAGGACTCCGAGTGTTGTCAGTGCAATTCAGAAGGAAGGGAAGGAGCTCATTTACTCCAGGGTTTGCAGGGGCTGTGGGCTAGATGTGAGAAATGAATGTAAAGAGTGACCCATTTCTCATGGAAACACAGTGGAGCCCCCTAGAAACATTGGTGTAAGACTGGGATTCCTGGAGCATCCCACAGTCCAGACCATATTCAAGGCAGCTAAACGCTCCCTTCTCCCCATATTAATGAGCCACCTTTCTACTGAGGTTTCTGGGGACCTGAACATATTGAAGCATTTATGACAGAAACATACACATATTCACATCCAGTCCCAAAAACCAGGATATTTTGTGCAAAAAGCTTTTCAGCACTGGTGAATTTGCATGTATAAATTAACCAAAACACTCACATTCAGAACACTCAAAATTAAGATGTAAAGACCTGAGTTACTTGTTTCACAGATGAGATTTCGATCTCTAGCCACTGACACAAGCTGTACATAATTTATTGACTGCACTTTGTCTTCCCCACTCCTGAGTGTCCACGCTGTTACAGGTTTTCATTACCCTATCAACAGAATTTTCTACACCTGTAGGACTTGCTATGAAATGATTTCTATCAAATCTTCTTATAATGTTACCTCCACTCTACCTCCTTGTTGCCACTAAATAAATGAATGAATGAAAAAATGAATGAATAAAGCAGAGTCTGAAAGAGGCAAGTAACCTGTCCTCTCATGCTGTGGTTAGTAACACCAATGATAAATGGACTAAATTTGGTACCAAGAGAATATACAGTGGCAAAGGTATAAAAGTTTGAAAGAACCTTAAATAAGGCTTTGTGCTACCCAGAAATGCAATATACTGAAAACAGAAAAGGAAGATTGCATCAGCTATGAATTGTTTTGGTCATAAAATCTTGCCTAGACATGGTACCTTCCTGCTAACTTTTTCATTACAGAATCATTTCAAAGTTTAAAGTCAGGAAGTCTTGAAATATTAGAAAATAAGTAGGTCTATGCAATTTTCATTTTGCATGGCAAAAAATGAGTGCTTGGAAAACATGGAAAAGGGAAGAAAACCAGGTGAAGAAAAACGAAAAATATTCTCCAAAGAATGTGCCATTTTCCAAAGTAGTTTGTTCTTTGTTCCATAGAAACAATATTGGGCCACCTTAAGCTTTGCTTTATTACAAGCATTGTTACATTAGTTTATCACCAAGAGTGTTAATGTCTCCTTTATGAAATATTCAGAGAAAGTTATATTGCTGCAGTCTACAACTACAGGCTATAAAACTTGCTAATGTAACATGGAATATTGCAGTTGTCTCGATAATTGTAACTTCAAAGCATGTTAATACAGCTAACAATATGCCCAAAACTTGTTCAAACTAAGAAAATGGTAAATAAACCATAGGACTCTATTAGCAAGAGGTGCTGCAGTACATCCTGAAGGTCATGTAAYGGGAAGATGGCCACATAGTCATGTAACCTTCTTCTCCCACTCCGCACTGCAGCTGCTTCAACCCTGCTATGAAAAGAAAGTACCCAAAGAGGACTGCTGCAGTTGTGTTTATTTTACTTATTTCCTCTGTTTTAGTATCTTGCATCACTGTTACTAAATTTCAGCCCCAAATTCCTGGAAACATTTAAAACATTTAAATGCTTTCACAGAAATAAGGTTCTCTAGAACTATTACTCCTTTGAGAAGAGTTGTTTACTGTCAGTGATGAAGATAAAGAACTTGGGTTTTCTTAGAAAATAGCTGAAAGCAGATGAGTTCCAAAAAGTATAAAAAGAAAAAAGTATACCTGGGAATATAGATTCTTCTCATCTTTTTGCTTTTCACGAGTCTCAGCATGTGGCTAAGCTGGTTTCACAAGTGCTCTTCACCATTTAGAAGAACTTAGATTACGAGCAAGTTAGGCCAAGATGCAGAAGTTAATGTACTCACCCACAGCAAACGAGTGCAATCTTCCTGCGCTAATTGCTTCTAGCACTTTTCACTGTCTCTTATATGTAACGCTGCCCTGTTCTACTCGCACTCCTATAAGATAACTTTCAGCGGAGTGGAAAGCTTTGTGTTTGAGGGAAGTTTCTCCAACTTAAAGGAATTTTATTTGTTGAATCACAAAAATGAATTGAAAACCAGAACACTTATCATCATAAAAAGGCAAGATCGGAAGAGTTTATTTGCCTAATTTCCAAAAGCTGTGTTCTCAGCTGCAGGATCTGGGAAAACTCATTATATTATGTGCAGATGAGTTACATCCTTAACCTGGGTGTTTATAAAGACATAATTTTCAAGTACATGATCCCCAGCTTTTACCATAGAACCGCTGTTCACTAAGATGAATAGCTCTCAGTCTGTTCTCCCTCACTGCTTGGTGCGTGTCCTCACACCTTACAGCTCACTACTCAAATCCCGCTTATTCTCCTAAATGACTATAAAAGCTGAATTTTGTCCAAAAACATCTTCAGTCTGGGCTAGAGAGCCAGCATAAAGATCCCACCCTAAACAATAAACATTTCATTACGTGGCATGCTACCAGCACACACGGAGGCTTTACCGAAATATCAGTTAACTTTTATTGGAACTCTGAATTATTAGTCCCATTTTGAAAAGAAAAGTGATGCAATTAGTTGTGGAAGGGGTATGCAGAAAGATCTAGCAGTGGCAGGAATCAAACCCAGATCTCCTGCACTTTCTCTACTACTCTCCTGTTCACTGCCTTCATCACAGAACTATCCATACAACCAGGACTCTGCACAGGGTGCAGGACTCCAGCTGCATGCATCAGATTTGAGGATTAAGGTTAGCTAAACGCATACCAAGTAATACTGCTAGGTGGCAAGCCTCTGGCACCCGCTCGTACCTTGGCTTCAGGGACATTGCTGCTTTCAGCAGGGGACTCGTAAAACGCGAGTGAGCACAGGATTCACCGTCTGGCCCTCCCTGGATACCTGCAAAGCCATAAAGGTGCTGCTGCTGAGGAAACTTAAATTTTATGACTTGCTAATGGCTTTAGATCTCAAACTTACTGTTTGTACTAATGCTCAGTAAATTTATTAAACCTGGCTTGCTAGTTATATTGCTGCTTTTTTTCTTTTCAGAATCACTTTAACTGTCTCTAGTTTGCCTAGTTCCTATCCTCAGGCTGAGGAGTTTCAGTTGCAGGCATTACTGTCTTCTAGGAGAACGGGCACACAGAACTGAAGCCTGACTTGGGAAATGAGTTTCAGATAATAGTCTATGAAAATGGTGAAGAGAGAAGCTTTAAGGGCTGTGGAAGAGGAAGGTGAACTTTCTGTGTAAACATTTCAAAGAGGGTTAGTAAGTTCAACACTTTCAGCATGTCTAGGTTTTAATCTTGTTTCAGGTGCCTGGACAGAAAGCTGGATGTGTGATCTAAATAAAGAGCTAGAAAATTCCTTTATAAAAGTCTTAAACCAGGGCTGTAGAAGCAGTGAGCAATAAAGTCATTTGAATGATTGAATCTCCCGCATCTCCTTTTTTTATTACACACTTCCCAGTGGTTGGCAACTAATTGTTCTTTGCATTGATCCAGTCTCTGTCTCAGCCACCTTGCTCGACAGGCTGCTACAGCACTGCCAGCATTTGTTATGGTCCCAGTTATACTGAGTCKCCCTATTTCTGTTTTGAATGGGCCTCTCTGCAGCTACCACATACATTTCCAGCTTCAGTTGCTATTGAACAACAGAAAACTGAGTCAGGAAGATGCTGGCTTCTCATTTACATTCCTCCTTCCGGTAACCCTCCTTTGAACACAGTCATATAGCTTCGGCTGTAAAAGCCATTATTTTTATTTGCATCATGAATGTTTTGGTAGAGCCAAAACATTTTTAAAATGCAAATGGGGGACTGATTTGCTACTGCAAGAAACCTCAAGGAAATGTAGTGTGAAAATGCTCTCAGGAAAATTACCTGCTGATAATTTTCACTAACCATCCAGGCCTCACTCCCACGGAGAAATCAAGAAGCTGACTCAACAAAAAAACACATAACCAAGACCCACRCGGAGAACCCACAGCTATGCACTGACTTCAGAAGATGTCCTGTTCCACTTCTGCATGGATTCTCATTTCATACAATGACCAAAACTAAGGTCTAAAAAAACCAAAAACCCAGTATTCACTAGGACTCTAAAGAAGCTGAACCAGCTGGGAAAGGCCCATTGTAGAACTACTGATTTCAGTTCAATAAGGACTCTCTCAAAATTCAGCATACCTGCAACAGTGGCTTTCTCATCTCTTGCTAGTCGGCATGCAAGAGTGCAGCAGATTCGACTTCTAGGTAAAGCTGAGCAGAGAAAGCTCATTCCTTGCTCCTTCTCAAGGACACTTACAATTCCAAGGACATGATCCAAAACTAAACTTTCTAAACCTGACTAGACTTCACCTCTTTGATTTCTGTGCCTGTCAAACTAGAGACTGAATAAAAAGTACTGCCACATGCTTTGCCAGCTCCAAGATCTGTAATTGTAACTAGCATCCTCTGCCTCCTCTTCATCTCCTTCCATGTAGATTAATCTGCAACAACAAACCCTGTTATCCAAGTTAGTGGGAACATGGAATTAATACCAGTCACCTGGGCTTGTACACACTCAGTCTTGACTAAATCTCTAGTGGCTAGTGATTTTGAATACCTCACCAGAAGCATCTTGGGGGAGCCTAGCTTTCAAAGTGAATCTGTGAGAAGGAAAAAAAATCAGATATCCAAGATACCAACTTAGATATCATCGCTAGTCTGCCCTTATCACTGCAGACATACTAAAATGCGAACATGAAATTATTTGGCAGGGGCACCATGAAGACATCAGCAACTCTGAATTCTGCAGACACTTCAAGAAAGCAATAGAAACTGGCTTTATAATACTGCCTGCTATGCTCTGTGTATGCCCTTAAACAGCTCTAAAGTTGCTATTTAGTAGTCAACTATAGCATAGATAGACTGTTCCTAAGAATATTGTAAAAATCTGAGGAGAAAAAGCTAGTGATAGCAGAAGGACTGTCTGAGTGCGTAACACTTCCTCACTGTGGAGAATTGCCTGAAAACCCCCCTATGATCTTAAAAAAGGTTGGACCCCCTTAGAGCTTACTTTTAAAGCTTGACCTCTGCACTGGTCCTTCAGCTCCCACTGCACAACTGGAGAGCTATTTGCAAAAAGCATTTGAATCATTTGAGCAATTCCCACAGGAAATATTAGAAATAGTAAGATTTCTTCCCTCCATTTGTCACAAACACTGTAACCGGAGCTGTGACCTAACCTGGCCTTCTCGCTTCAATAAATACCAACAGACCCAGTCTTACTAGAGACTACTGCACTCCAGCATTTGCTCCCAGAGGAGACAAGCTACAGGAAAGGGGAAGCTAATTTTGTCAGGTCCTCACAACAAAAGAGTCAAAGTCATTCACTCTGCACAGACAACACCAGAAAGTGTCTTGCTGCGTATGATTTCTGACATCTGAAACAGCACATTCATGCTGCCAATGTGAGCAGTTACACCGCATTTTTGCCAAGGCCTGAATTTGGCTCTGCATGGACCAAGAAGCAGCAGCCAGCAGGAAGACATGGCAGTAGAGTTTCTTCCATTTCCTAACATCTGCCTTACCCACACTTTGCAGGCTTTCCACATCCGAAGCAGAGCCTGGAAAGAGTCTCTACACGCTCAACACAATGTCATACCAGAGCATGACCCCACTCATGGGTAACCTAACTGGCTGTGTGAAGGAAGACCCACTTTAAATGAGCTGAAAAGGACATGACAGATTTTATAGTTCTCAATACTGCAAATCACTCTTCATGTCTGAATTCTGTATCATTTCTTTTAGATTGATTTGTTTACATCGGCCTTCCGCTATATATTAAAATGATGCAAAAATATTCATCTACAGCCCACAAGTCATAAAATGCTGAAGACAAAGGATGGTTTATAATTCACCTACAGTCCCTGCCCTGTATTAAGCGCTGGGCATTACATTTCACTGCAGATTAGGGACTGAATTTTTGTTTCAAACTTAGAGTTTTCTGCAAGTAAGAATACAGCTAATGAAAGAAGGCAATTTTGACTTGCTAATCTCAACAGCAGAAACCTTTACATTCAGTTAATAATGCAGTCATACACCAGAAGGCAAAACCCTGTCTATAGTAGGAACCCAGCGGTGTAAATATCTTGCAAATATGTGCAAATCTATATGAAATGTTTTAATTTGTAAATGCAACTTTATGGTAAGCTCATATCTGCCTAATCTAAAAAACAAAGTGCTTACAATTGAAACCTGAAGTTTAGGAATGTTGTGTTTTGAACTTTCAGTACCATAATAAAAAAATATGAAACACCAGCTTTTGTTTAAGTAAATCTCAGTTTGCATCTCCCTTTCTCTTCTATAAAATGGGAATAATCCCAGAGAAGTAAAAGAGTACTTAAAAGATTTTTCTTTTAAACGCTTCCACAGTGACACGCCACAGAAAGGCTGTAGGGAAAGTCCTGGGTCAGAACAAGTTCTAAGGATGCAAAGTCAGGAACCTACGCACTGAATACTATATTAAGACAATTTCAGATGTACACCTTGTTCAATGAACAACATCCGACTTTTGCAATGAGCGAAGCAGAGCCCTCTAACTAAAGCTTAAAGAGACATTTAATTTTTACTTCAGCTTTCTCCTTTGTAGAATAACATTTGTTTCTTTAGACACAGCCCTCATAACTAAAATCATGTTCTAAGTTTCCCTGTTCTAACACTGCATCGAGGTAGCAATCCCATCAAACCCAAAAGACAGCCTATAATGACCTGCCAGTTTACTTCATGGAAGAGAAAGCGAATTTCTAGTTTGCTGCTCTTTAAAGTATCAATGTTAATTGAACCAGCATACTAAATTCCACTTCTGCACAAGCACGTATTAAATGCCCTTCTGGTTTGCATTCCTAGATATTTATCAAAATGCAGTCCAGGGCAATGTAATTACACTCTCCAATAAAGAAAGGAAGGTGGTGAGAGACATGCCCTCACTATATTAGTCAACCACGTACATTGAAAGGTATGACGCTTTCTCCCTCTAAGAGCCACTTCTGTCTCTGGGTGGCCTCGGCCCTAATGAATAAAGGGACACAGATTCTGCATAACTGTTTGCACAGGTACACTGTCAGATTCAAGGATGGATACTAAATGGTTCCCTTAGCAACAAACCTTATCAGCAATCTTCTTTAAATATTTTTTCCTATAGAGGAGAAAAGTTCCTGCTTAGCAGCAGGAGGCTGAAAACTCTGTTTTCAAGTTTCTGCACTACACTACTTTTCATTCGAGGCTACATTTTAAGAAAGCAGTGGCAGAGACCACCAAGTACTTCCTCTGWTAGAGCCGAGGTAGAAGTTCTCGGCTGCAGGTCACCAGCTGCACCAGCATCCCCATTTGTGGGAATGTCCTGTAAGTCAGATCAGTGAAATAGCAAAAAATTTGGTTTAGGCTACATCATTTCACTCAGCCAGGGTACAGCACAACCCCGCAAATGTCTGCTGAGGCCCACCTAAAGGGACAGTGAACAGAACAGAGGTAGGAACGGATGGCTGGAAGAAGTGAGGAATCTCTCACACTGATTTTGTTGTTAGAGACGTTGAAATAGCAAACTGCCCCTTAATCTGTTCTGTCTAGTGAAGATGAGCTTCACATCAGGTTGAAAGCCCAGAAGTCACATCAAGCAGAAATGTTCATTTTAAATCAAGTCAGCATATATCCCTTCAGCATCAACCCAATCTTTAGAAGACTAAAATATGGATTCTTCCTGAACAGCACTTCACAGGTGCCATTCACCTTTAAATTCTTGGCATACTCCCTCCTTGTTTAGAGATTTGATCAAATAGCTCATCAGCAGGCCATTACTGTGGCTTATGATTATACCTCTTTTTATTTCTTTGACTTAATTGTAATCGTGGCTTTTTGTTTCTAATGCACAACAGCCAAACATATGGACACGTCCTTTAAGCAGCTGGGTTAATGTTGCTTTCACCTCTGTTTCACTCTTCTGAAGCATCTCCCTTTATAACTGATGGAAATGTACCAAGATGCTGTTCTGAACACAAAGCCCTCTTCAAAGCTTGCTGCCTAACGTTGCATTGCTAAGCAGAAAACTATTTGTGCTAAAAAAAGACAGATTCTTAACTACTTCTGAATGCAAAGTCTCATGCCGGGTGGAAGCATTCTGTGCATCTGCAGCATGGAGGCTTTTTGCACATTTTAATTTCAGAGCATTTTCAGCATTTCAGACGCAAGCCATACCTGTAAACTCACTCTGCCACAGAGCAGACTGACACCTCGTCCAGGGCCTGTTGCATGTGAGGCTGGGTAAACAGAACGCAAACTCGTCRTATGGCATCAGTAGGTCATTGCCATGAGACCTCCAGATGGAGAGCCATTTGCTCCCTCCCCCTATACAAAGCATTATTACCGACATGGGGAGCACCCCTATGTGAAGAAGAGAAACAGTATTCCTCTGGCCAGGTAACCAAGAAACCTGCTCTCTGATGCACTGGAAAATACATTCTCCCCTGCGTTTCAATAGTTTTGCTACTGACAAGAACAGAACGTGCTGGCAGAGTAGAGGAGAAGGAGCTGTATGAACTCATCACTGCCCAGAAACCAAAATACAGCTGGCAGGTCTAATTTTAGTCCTACCAGCCCTGACAATGTCCTGTTAAACCACCCAGTTTGTGCCAAGGAAAATAATGCAGAAAGAGCTCTTGCTATAAGCTGATACAGGCTTCACATTGGAATTAAAAAGGATTTAAAATGGTAAAAGGATGATTAAACAGCTGGGGCTAATCTTCATCATATTTAATATCTAATGAATGAACTGATACATGAGCAGAACTTGTGTAGCTAGCTGGTCCTCGGCTACCAGAGCACCGACAGATTCCCTGATTCTGCTGTGGAAAGTTGGAAGTGAGAAGTCTCCAACTCTTGTCCCTGAACTTTGAGATACAGTTACAGTATATAAAATGCTTCAGTCGAAGCCTTACTAACGTATAGCAGTTAAGGGAAAAGCAATGTTGAAAGCTAAAAGCTTCAAATCCAGAGCAGTGTCCAACTTTCAATTTGATCATCTGACATTTATCAACTTGAATTACTTGCTATACATATCAGCAGAAGACCAGCCAGGCCCAATAATTTAGAGGTCCAGAGCCTCAGAGACAGTGTTCATTGAGGAAGAGGAGGAGTGGTCTTGAAGCTTTATGAAAAGCCTGTTTTTGAAAATAGGCATCAAAAAGCAGATCTTGCAGTGTAGCAAAGTTGCTCAGAAATGAGAACTCCAATGAATAGAAATACTAGAGCCTTTTTTTCCTAAAAGCTCTAACAGAGTATTTCTGTATCATTAAATGCTCATAAATAGGGTCAGCCAGCCCCTCTTTCTGTTCCAACACAGAACCGCCAGAACTATGCCATTCCTGATGGATGCTTGTCCTCAAAAATACCCATGAGAAATCCTACAGTTTTCTTAGGCAATGTTTTCTTGTGCTTCATCATCTTCTACCGTTAGGGATTATCTTCTATGAAGTTTAACTTAAGTTTCCCTTTCCACTGCATAAATCCATTACTACTTGTCCTAGCTACCATGCGGTATTTAGACGACTTCTCAAATTTTGTAGCATACATTTGTCATTTACCTACTTTCAGAACCTGGTCCTTTCCAAATCAAAAGCAGGTGTAACACACATAATTAAGCTAATCCCAAAACTTGACACGCTCATTGCGGCAAGCATGGCAGCAGAGAAAATTTTCCCTCTTACTTCCCAACCAGCTTCAGCTGCTTCTGAAAAATGTGAATGTGCCCCAGAATGGTGTAAAGAAATATTGCATTTTCAGTCCTTTTTCCATCTACAGAAAGTATATACTGGCTGGTAAAGGAAAAATGGCTAGTATGACCTACTGAGCATTTAAGACATTCAGTAGCCTTGGTAATAGTCAAGGTCTGATGCCAGGAAATTCTGGCCACTAGCATGTTTTGCTTCACACAAGCCTTCAGAATGCCATTACAGTCTGGAAATGTCTACACACATTGTACAAACTCTTWCTGGTTTTACACCATGTCTGGATTACTCACTGCCCCAAGGCGTAAGGAATCTGCCATCTGCAGTCATATACCTCACTGGGTTCAACTTTTAGGGGAGCACATTAGCAGAGGGTATAGCCACCTACTAGGTGATAGTGGCTCTTCCATCTCTGCAGGTCTGAAGAGCAGAAAAATTCCTCAAACAGCAAGGAAAGTGCTGAGTCTTAAAACTGAGCTGAAGGGATTTGATGCTGGTGTTTGCAGCCTGCTAGCAACTGACAGCCCTGTCCAGAGTACATAAATTTTGGCTTTAAGCTACTTATGGATAGTCACTTGGGAATCTGTTTTAGCACTGTTGGTGACGAAAAGTGGGACAACGTCTCTAGAGCAAAGGATCAACGGGATTTCAGATGACTGAAGGTGCCTTCCCTTCAGATCCACACTTCCTAATTTGTTTGATTTCGCTGAAGAGCTGAACCTGCCCAGATTAGAGGTTGCACACAGAGGGACACTGGAAACTGGAGTCCAGTACTGCTATACTCTTGGAGCACAAGAACTTCTATGAAGCTCACAACGCCTCTGTGCTGGAGTCAAGTCAAGACAGAACAGGACACAAAACTACCATTACAGATGTCAGGGTAGTATTTCACACCTGCTGGTACTCCATGTGTGCAGAATCATGAACATGACTAACACTAGTACAGGCTGATTCATAAAGCTAGTTCTAGGTGAACAGAATACAGACAACTGATGGCAAATAACCATCTTGCACTGCTATATAAACATTTCAGGCTGCCTCTGATATTTTCTCAGATAACAGGAACAAAGAGTTTAGATGTACAATTCTCACCAGTAATACAGTTCAAACCTGGGCAGTGAACTTACACTAATGCATCAACTCTACTATCATGCCTGAGGCACAGTGCTCAGTATGGCATCTGGCCACTTATGAAACCCGCACTTGCAACTTTTGCAACCCTACAAAGAGGTCTCACGCCTTTACCAGGTTTTAGAAGACTCTTGATTAGCTTTAGAAAACATTTTTGTCTGCTGTGCTGATAAACTCGCTCTTTTGGTAAAACAAAGGGCAATGGTAAGAAAATTCCAAGTCATAGGTAACCCTGGCAGCCTTTCATCTTGAGCTGTCTGGAGTTTCTCCTAACCATGCCAGAATAACCTTCACCTTTAAAAACAGACATGAAGTTCTTATGAGTGTAGAGGGGATAGAAAATTAATGTTTAACTGTAAAGACATTTTGCAGATTCCTTTTCAGGAAGCCTTTCTTGAAGTGCAGAACAGAGCAAGGCTCCTGGTAAACCTTGTTTGGAGAAAAGGTGCTCAGTTCCCTCAGACATAGCACCAGTTAGTCTATCTTTCAACCGCAGTGAATTAAATAGATTATATGGTCTGATTTGGCTTGGTTATCCTGTTTGCATAAAAAACTAAAGAGCTTAAGTCTCATTCCCTATTAATTTGCATTTTTAAAGAAGCAGAAATATTTGGAGTACCGTCTGAATTTAAGAAAACAACTTGCTGTGTGCTGTACAAGGCTAGTTTGTTTATTAAATTTCCATTCAAATTAAATCAGAATAGTGTAGACAAGTGTATCCACTAATCAGCTGTTAGTGCATGTACAAAATGAATGTGATTAGAAAATATTAAATACCGACTTTTCCTTGTGTAGTAGTCTTATCTGAAATACCAGATTCAACAATAAGATTGCTCTTGATGAAAATATAACATTAGGAAAGATATTGGTTTCTGCAAGGGTATATAACTAAACAAAATTACATATAAAACATTGGCTTTCCTTATACGCATTGATTTTATTAGACCTCTTGGCTTTAAGAAAAATGCACAGGTTGGAATTAGATTTGCTTCACTTACAGCATAATTGATTTCAGAAAGGTATTGAGTTTTGCTTGATATGCTCTGACTTCCAGATAAACTTGTTAGTTAGTCTAAACTTTTAAAGAATGTGTAAATCACCACGCTGGCAGCAGTGGGAGCCGGGCCAAATGCAGCTCCCCACCAAAGCACTGTACAGAGTGCAAGCTCAGTATAGACTGCACGACTTGAAGAAATGAGAATCAGAACTGAAGAAGTCCTATTTCCTGCAGTTCTCAGCAAGGTAGACTCTTTCAAATAAAAGTTAAATATATCCACCTCAGCACAGGTCTAGGTTTCTCTCCTTGGTCAAATCCACTGGTTCCAAAATAGCTAGTCAGTGACTTGGATACAGTGAACCTTGTTTTCTCGGGAAGGAAAGCAAGAAATAAACCACCTCAGGAATCTTGTTAAACTTGTGAAGGTTATTATAACTGTACAAAACAAGAGGTCTCAAAAGGGTAACCTCAAAAAATAAATCTACAAGCATAGTTTATCTTACATATTTATGATCCTTCTGGGTATATTTTAACTGCCTTTTAGATTTTTTTCTCCAAATATTAAGGGTTAGCAACTTCCTGTAAAGATGTCATTGCACATATCAGCTTCAACTCAAAGATTAACCCAATTATATGACATGTAACAGTAATGCAAAACAACAGAAATTTCCATTTAAAATTGGTTATAGTTGTTCAACTTGAATCTATAAATGCACAAGACAAACCACTCAGACTGATTTCCACAGCTACTTGCCATTGTGATCATTAGTAATAGTACATCCCAACTGAACAAAAGCTGCAAAGCATCTACGTATATGGCCTATAGAAAATATACAGCCGACTGTATGTTCTTAATAAACAGATTTTTTTCTTTTTAAAACAGAGAATATTCAGAGAATCCCCCCCCCCCACCTAGTACTGGCTGTCATTCAGTGACAACTGGTTGTAGAAGCCCATCCCTCTCAGCCACACAAGCCTCAGACCTTCAAGCTACCTTTTAAACAAACCCCCTTAGTGACGCCTCACAAAAGCCGCCCAGCCCAGTGTCCTGGGATTTCTGTATCTCTGGGAAACAGGCCAGAAACATCCAAGTGACCTGCACTGTGTTGTTTACCATCAGCTAATTGTTTGCTACTTATTTTTTCTTGCTTCTGTATGAGACCTGCTAACCAGAGAAATTACTTTTTTCAGCTAAGATAATTGACAGAACTTCTTCAGTTAATCAATTTCTAATATGAACTGAAATCCTGAAATGTTAAGAGTAAATTTTGTATTAGCCTAGTGAAAATATTTTCCCATATTTTATTGCTGAAAGAATCCTCAGATACACACAAATCTTGCACACAAGCAAAACATATACTTTGCCTTAGATCACTACTTACTGTAAGGAATCACTCAAAATGGCAGTCATGCCACGAGAAGCTCTGCATGTAACTACCTCTTAAGTGCCTCTTTAGGGGTAACAGGCTTACATTTCAGTTGAGATCCGAAAGCGCCACAAAGCTGTGCCTCCTTGACGAGCATTACAGCTATTTTATTTGCAGCTACTGGAAATCACTTTAACTGGTTACAGTTTATACAGAGATGGGATATCTGTTTTGCTTACTTTCAAATAGTCTCAAAGTTTGGGTGTTACTAGCTATGGTCCCATGGATGGACTCCACTGTACTAATGTCTTGACAGTTGGTGCCCCTGAGAACTCACAACTGAAGTGTTAAGATTCATCTCTGAAGCTGCCACTTCAGCAACTATTTCCCAACACTGCCTTGCAAACAAATAATCAAAATCAGAGCACTTCTTCCTCTGAGTTTACAGTGTTAATTTTAATGTCCTCTGTTTAGTAGAGCAAGGACACTGCTGGTTTCATGCCTGTTTTATTTCTCAAAACATTGCACTTTCACTGAGATAGACATATACGTATTGAAAAACAATAGCTTCACTGAGTAAACTATATTACTATTGCAAGCAATATGCATTGTGTTCCAACCAACACATTTATATGGAAATGAAACTTCCTTTCTAAGAGGCATGTTTCTATAAACTCCAGTTGCTGTCCACTGAACCCAGACACTTCCGTTCAAATCAATGCATTTAAATTTGAGATAATACTTTTGGCTTGTGCCTTTTCCTCACAAGTTGTTTTACTAGAGCAGGGGCTGGTTACTGGTTACACACTGACCTCCTTCCTGAAAATCAATTGAACCAAACTGAGTATTCTTCAGTTTAACACTGGACAACATTCTGCAATGGTAGAAGCTGATCAGGGTGTGCAACCCGTTCATTTTAACCCCCTGAGAACTTCATCATAGGAATAATACTAAAAAGGCAATCAGGCAAGCAAGCAAGCAAGGGAGTCCCAGTAGCCTCTTCAAGCACAGATCTCTAGACAAGTTAAGTCTTTGGTTTGTACTTTTCTCTAAAGTCCTTGTTCTGTAAAATGAATTCAAATCTCAGCCCCTTGCAAGAATAGAAGATGGAGTGATTCTTTGTAACAATCATGATGAGTTTGATGGGACCAGTGATAGCAAAAGATGACTTTAAAATAGAGTGAATTTCCCTAGTTTTAAATGTTCAGGGCCTGACATAAAACAGAAGAGCTCTCAGATGCCTCCATCCAGAGACATTCCGGCAGCCCAGATTAGTAAAGTTTAGGAATATCCAAGCAAAATGTCTTGCTCACCTGACTTATGGTGGGCAGATACGATAAGCATAATCAAAGTGGCTTTTGAGGAGAATCATGACACTACTCGAGCTTTTCTGCGAAGGGAAACGGGACAGGAAGCAGCAATCTGCCCAGCTACACCTAGCTATCAGAGCAGCTTGGCATCTTTCCAAGACAGGGAACGGCACTCAGTGAGCATTCACCACAATAGTTAAGTGTTTCACAGATCATTCTCAAACACAGAAGCAGATGTTTACAGTTTGCCAAAGAAAATTGCCTCTACTTCTTCTGGAGCAGAATGAACTTCTTAAGATATGACTTGAAGTCCAGTTGGCTTACTGGAACTTAATCAGCTATGTTGCACTGCTGTAAACAAAAACGTGACAGAGAGCAGTATTAAACTTAAGACAAAGATAAGTAGCATCCTACTTTGTTCATCCTGCTCTCTSTTTGACTGCATAAATGAAATAGAATCAATTTTGCTCGCATCCCCTGCTATTCCTTTTTTTCCTTCTTATCTTATTTGTGTAAAGGGGTTTGCCCAAGAGCTATGAATCCTGCTACTAATGTTTTGTCTTCCTTTTGAGATCAAAATGTTAAAACACTGCAGCATCAAGAGCTATTTTTCCCCCTATAATAATCTGGCATCTCTTTTCCTAAAGCAAAGCAGTAAAACAGAGCAGAAGCCTATACGAAATGCTACCTAATGAGATTAGGATGGTTTGTCCACAGTTATTTCTCAGTTCTTCCATAGCAAGGTCACCGGACAAGCTGAACAGAAACACAGCATGATGTCTACACAAACAGTTCGTATGCACTCACACAGGTGGAAACAGATGGCAATGTTCTGGTATCAGCCAGGTACTAACTGTGCAAACAGAGGGCTTAAAGACAACTTTGACATACTTAGAAAAAATTTCAAGTTTGGAAATCCAGGATAGTACTGGGAAATTAGTACCGCCAGCTGCTTGGCAGAGATACTTGGTCACTATCCCAGTGTTAGTCACCACTTTGCTGCTTTTGGGACCTGTTTAAGGTCATGGAAAGTGCTTTGTTATTCACTACAAAAATACAAAACCAAGTGATGACTTCTAGGAAAAGCATTTTGCACTTACAAAGCACTTTGTTTGCTGCACTCAGTTCATCTTTTAACTTTCAAGTAGAAACTAGATTGTGCTTTGAGTCTCACTGAAATTACTCCCAAGATTCTTTTCATCCTTTTAGCTCTTTTATAATATCCTAATTTGCCAGTACACTGTATACATATGGAGCCACTGTCCACACTGTGGAGAAGCTTAAAAACTCATTTGCTATGTTTGCAAAGATGCTAAACTCTTCACACCAGATAGCTTATTGTATGTAGGACTTCCACGTGACATAGGCTTATATATGACACAATACACACACATCAATGCATATACATATAACATTAAGGCCATTCTTGTAATTAGGCTGATTTAAGTCATGCAAGAACATTATGATAGACATTTACAAGCAGATTCAAATTATAGCAATACACAAAACCCAGTAATTTCCATAGAGCAGCAGTAAAGGCCCATACCCACCCTTAGATACCAGGACAGCCCTCCCCAGTGGACCTGCATTTCAACTGAGCCCTGGTGTTAGCAGGATTCTCCAGAAAGGGAGCAAGCGTGCCCACCCAGCAGAATGGAAAGCAAAGCATCAGATATCGAAGAACCTGGACTAGGAATTTCCTTCCTTTGCACAGCGTGGTGCCAAACTGGAAGGGCCTGCRATCAATAGCAAGAGTGTGTCTGGTATGAGGACAAGGCACTAGAGTTTAATGAAGACAGAAAGCAGTCTGGCATTCTAGAAAAAGTAGAAAAGGTAGAAAAAGCCTAGCAGAAAGGTAAAGAAATGGCTGAGTGGGACTGAGAGCAGAGATCTGAGATTAGGATGGAGTCTGAGGCAAGAGATTAAGGGTAAGGACTAGAAACGGTGTGAGAGAAGTGATACCACTGAACATAAAAGAAAGGTTCAGGCCTTGACCTGTTTGAAACTGGAATTAAACTTGGGATATATCAACACCATTCAGTGGTAGCTATTCCAAAATTCAAAATTTATTCACTAAGGATAGGTGGTTTTGGTCATTGCACACAACTATTCCCCAGGCCTGGACTTAAGCCAGCAGTCCAAAAACTACAGGGCTTATCTAATGTTATTTTCAACCACTCACTTCTTGTGAAAATCTTGGGGGGGGGGGGAAGGGAAGGGAGAGGTGGGGGGACAAATCATTGAACTGTGTTTCCTGTGATAATATACAAACACCCTGYATACTGTTCAACTGTATATTGCCAGCTAGCATATGTATTGCAGTGAGTAGTCAAGTTGCCAAGTTTCTGGCCTTGTTAAACAAGCCCACATTCTCCACACAACTAGTTTGCACATAAATACCCCCAAAACTGGATTAGAAAAAGGGTTGCATAAAGCCAGCCAAAGCAAACTTGCAGTGTTGAGAGTGGGGAGATTGCTTCTGCCCTGTCCCAGCTCAGGGCCACCACACTGCTGGTTTTATCAACAGAATGTGTTTTGTTGTTAATTCCTTTGATGTTTAAGTAAAATACTAGAACAGAATCAGATAGTGGGGGGAAGGGAATGCAAGTTTTATACCTCTGCAGTTTTTATCTGCTCTGTTTTTCATGTTTAAGTAAAAAAAATTTTTGGTGTCTTTGACTTTAAATGATCTTTTCAGGCAGTGGCTGCTGGTCACAGTGACCTACCACTATCGGGAATGTAAACACTAACATTCAGCAAATTCTGTTCAGCAAGAAAGAGCCTTATCTTTTCAGAAGCAGAAAGCTCAAAACTACCAAAATAAAAAGCCTTCAAGCTTCATTATTCTAACAATTGACACTTCATTATGGTAAATAGGTTTAAAGCTTTAATCCTTTAAAGAAACATTTTATTAAAAGGTGGAAGAGTATATGCATATGATAGCTTAAAACACTTTTGTCAGTCCTAATCTATAGGGTAGCAATAATAAATTTCTCTTCAAAGTGACCCAGGCTTTTAAGAGAAAGACATGAACCTTAGTGAAGCCCTTCCTAGAGCCTGGCCAGACAATCAGCTCCTCCTCTGTAGGTGCACTGTCCTTAAGGCATCCAGATACACAAAGACAACGAGCTCTGTTTGGCCTTACAGTCCATCTCGGCATTAGTCTTGGTTCTCATGCTCCAAGATGAGTTACCGTAAAATCAGCAACTGATGGAAACACTTTCCTCTCAGCAAGGCATCGTGACTTCCCTCTCCCCACAAAGCATGGCTTCTTCCATGGATACTATTAAACACTTCTTGGAAACTGAGGGCCGGATTTGTAGGTTTGTTCTGCCTGCTTTCTGCTGCTGTTGTAGAACAACACAGTTTATGCTATCGAAGTCCTCCGGTTAATTTGCTAGCCTGTTTCACAAAAACCTGTGCCATCTCCTGCTCAAAGCAGGATCCTTTAAGTTAAGAGGAGACACACACCCTTTCTGTCGTCTTCTGCTCTTTGGCAGYGGCATCAGTAAATGGTGGCTTATCTCTGAAGAAGCTAACCGTCCCGCCCCAGTGACAGGGAGGGTGCAGAAGAGCACTCCTGAATCGCAGATCCCAGTCCTAGACCTAATGATTTCTCTGAGCTTGGCAATGGTAGATACCAATCAGAGACCCAGCCTCAAAAATCAAGAGCAAATTCTTGTTACCATTGATTTTTAAGACAGCTGGCAAATTAAGTTAAAGCTCTGTGAAAACTTGAGATCTCTTTTAAAAATATTGAAAATGATAGGCCAAAATCAATTTCAAGTTGGGATAACCTTCTCCTATTGACCTATAATTCACATTGACTGCAGAAACAAAGATGTTTTTTCAAATTTTTTAGAAATGATCCATTTGGCAAGTTGCTCTTCCCTTGGCACTTCAGAGACCCCACAGCCCCATACATTAACTCCTCTGAATCAAATGGTGTCTCACTAGGAATGACCTGGACTACATAATGCTAAAATTAGAGAGATGCAGAAACTCAGCCCTACGATCAGGAAATTCTAATAAAATATTAATTTAAAAACAAACTCTTATGAATACTTGAAATGCATTTTTATATATTGCCTGCCTGTGCTATAGCACGTTAAATTCGTAAAGCATTTCAGAGTCAAATTTTCAAGTATCCAGGGTGGGGTGCAATAACCCAGATAAAGCAAAACAGTCAGTATAAGACCTCTGTAAATTAGGTTATACAAATCTATTTAACATATTGACTTCTGAAAAGCTTGTATACAAACTGCTGTAGAGAGCTGGGGCTGCCTCCAGCTGGAGCAAGCAGAGTCTGGGGAACAAAGCTCGATGCCTCCATTGTGTGTTCTGCAACACTGTGGCATAGCTGGGGAAAAGTAATCATTAATTCAAAATTTGAATAGCCCACCTGGAGATTCATAAGCCGGCTCTGGTGGTTATCCTTCTAAGCAACCCAACGAGAGGAAGAGCTGTAACTAACAAGCACAAACACAGCCATGCATACATACTGTTGCCAGGTACACAAAGGACGGTAAAAATATCCTCACCCTCTAAGCTGCACAATGAACTCCTGCTAATGCCTCTGAAAAGCTTTGCGATGGATAACTTTGATTCTACATAGCATGTGGTTGTATGGACCCTTTACTCAGAAAAAATGGTTTGCTATGCATAGTAATGCATAGTAATGAAATTAGACAGGAAAGAAAAGTCCTCTCATGCCTGAGCAGAGAATAGGCAAGTAACCTAGCAGTAAAGCTATTACCACTTATCTGACATAAAATAGAAGGACAGAAAGAAGTAGGAACCAGGAATACGCAAGATTTCTCCTAAACTAGGAGAAAAAGGTGATGTTTAAAAAAAAATAATCCTTCTATAATTGTAGAGATTGGTATTTCAGTTCCACAGCTCTTCTTACAATCTCCTTGTTTACATATTGATGTCTGGCCCCTGAGTTTACTAATTAATAGATAAATAAAACCAAACACTGCTGCGGAATGTTATGTAGAGCTAATCAGTTTATTTATGGGGTATGGGGGGGGAGGGGGGAAGTGGATACAGATACCTAATACAAAATATTTCCAGTGTGAGAATGGTCACCTAAATCACATGTATTGTTTCATTCTCTCTCTGAAGGATATTATCTGGATGTGCACCCAAGAAAATGAGTGCAAAATACTCATCATGAATCAGTTTTGGTCTAACATTTGCAAATCCAAATTAAGAATTCATGAGCATCTTAAATATCCCTTGCTGAATAGGCTAGTAGTAAGGCTATAGCTCTAGATGCAATCAATTCATTTTCATATTACTTTGACCAGCGTTAATGAAGCATGTAACTGAAATTTTGTTAGGCATTTGATTTCAATCAGGGAGCAACTCTGACCTGTTCCAGTACTGATTATCAAAGATCAAATATCCCACATGGACTAATACACCCAAACATCTCGTGGGAAATCCAAGCGGCTTGCTGATGATGAGGCTTTTGCTTCTGTCAGCTTCAGCAGTCAGCTTCTGTCGGCTGTTTACTGATTAGAGAGTGCCTATTCCTCCGCTCTTCAGCTGACTGCTATGCAGGCAGCGTTGAGCACGTATTCAGCTGGTGCTTAGGGAGCAGCCATAGAACAGGAAGGCAGGTCTGGGGCTGAGCAGCTGCAAAGCATCTTTGCAGAAAAGGACCTGGGGGTCCTGGTGGACAACAAGTTGACCAGGAGTCAGTGTGCCTTTGCTGCACTGCAGGCCACTCGCATATTGGGCTGTATTAGCAAGAGTGCAGCCAGCCAGTCAAGGGAAGTGATTCTTCTCCTCTACTTAGCACTTGTGAGACCACATCTGGAGTATTGTGTCCAGTTTTGGACTCTCTAAGGCAAGACAGACACTGACATACTGAAGACAGTCTAGCATTGGTCTGTCAAGATGGTTAGCACTGGAGCTCCATGGCTGGAGCACACTAGGTACAATTTTATTCAGCTTTAAGAAGAAAAGACATGGGAAGAGATGACTCATCTACAAGTAGGTGTTGGGAGGATGTAGAAAAGATGGAACTAGGCTGTTTTTGAAGATGCACAGCCACAGTGCAAGAGGCAATGGACACAAGTTGGAATACAGGGAATTCTGATTAGATAAGAAAACAATTTCACTAGAAGGCCAGTCAAATATTATAACAAGAGCACAGAGAGGCTGTGGGATCTCCACCCTTGAAGGTGCTCAAAACTTGGCTGGACAAGTCCCTGAGCAACCTGATCTGACTGAACCTGTTTTAAGCAGGGGGCTGGATGAGGTGACTCCAGAGGTTCCTATCAATCTAAGCTACCCTGATTTTAGGCAGAACTGAAAGTTATTAAAGCTCACAGCATATTGGTTCAAGATCTCTATTCTGGCAATATTCATGCTTAGAAATGAAACATGACCAAGGAAAAGAACCTGCAATCCTTTCTTCCCAGTCCATATGTTTAATTAGTTCTCCTACACATTATAATACATACCTACTCACAACAGACAGACAGAACATTTATTTCCCTTCGGCTCTGATGCTCTAAGAAGTTGACAGGGCCTTCGGCTCTAAAAAGCAGGAGTCAAACGCTTGACTGTACTTCCAAAGAAAAGCCTCATGCTTAGAACTTTTTGGGTACTACTACCCGTCAATAGAGGCAGGATGTACCAGGTATACATTATATCACTGTTAATGTTAGAAAGATTGGTCTTTGCTGCACATTGTTACATATCTTCATCCTTACTGCAAGTGTCTCACATGATACAAAGACTGTGAAAAAATACTTCCTGCATTGTAAAACAGAGATAAAAGAGAAGGGAAGTAACAGGCTAAAACCATCAGCCTGATCATGCAAGTAATCTTCATGGGAACAAGCACAAGCCTGTTAGGCTGAATCAGTACAAACAATTTTACAACTTGCATGTCCCTAAAAGGATGGTGAAATAAGACACAAAGAACAGTGAAGAAAAGCACAGCATGGACTGAACTGCAAGATTTGGGTAAAAATTTGGGAGCTAAGACTATAAGAGTTTTCTGAGGTGCCTGCCCCAGTTGTATGCTTTCATTTATGAAATTCTTGTATGCTTTTCATGTTTCATGTATTAGCTATGGAGCTGCCAAAATAACACCACTAAGTCACTTTTATGCTTAGAGAGCACACATATGTTGTGATGACTTTCTCAGATTTCAGTCTGATGCACAAGTTGTTAGATCTTAGTTGTAAGCAAAGTTAATTCTTTCCATCGTCTCTAGCCACAGATAGGCTGCAGCTTCACTCACCTACTGCCTACGAATTAAGGCTGTATGACGTTTGGAAAGAATCCAGTTGGCAGTTATGTCAAGAAAAAAAATCTTTTTAGTTGTCCTTAACAATTCCCTTTCCCCCCTCAGTGTTTATTACTCTCAAGTACCTGAATATAGCTACTACTGATACTGACTTGAAAAATTACTTTGCCAGTGCAGTTTGAGAGGGGCCTGAAAATTCCACTGTGATGCATCAGCTTTGATGTGGATACCACCACTGAGTAAAATGTAAGCTATGATTGTGGTAGGTATTAAAACATAGGTTATCCAAGCTATAATGGTAACTATCATGAGGTGGCATTGTTTTGCAGTCTTCCCTTTTTCCTTCTGGGGGTGGTGGGGTTTGTAGGGGATGGGGCAGGATGGTTTGATTGTGGGGTTTTTTGTTGTTTGTTTTTAACCATGCAGACAAAGAGTGGATGGATATATTCCTAAAAGGCAAGATGTTTGACCATCTTTGTTCTATGACCCCATATACCAGGATATATAAAAATCAAATCAAATTCAAATCAAAATAAAAAATAAAAAAATAAAATAAAATACTATTTCTTGCATTACAAAGGACAGGAAGCAGTTCTTTCCAATTCACTTTCCCTACACACCTCTATCAAATAAGACAGACTTTTGTCAAAACCCACCATAACCATTTCGCTTCCAGGTTGAAGAGTGTTAAGCTGCTTAGCTGTTCCCTGTACAGAAGCTGTACAAGCCTTTGATTGCCCTTGTTTTCTTCCCCTGGGAATTTTCCACTTCTTTTCTTTTCTGTGAAGTAACAGTATTGTACACAGTATTCAAGATACCAGACAGCATATGAGCTCATAATGACATAACAAGTTCCTCCTTTCTATCCCCTTCTTAACATCTACTGTTTAATTTTGCTTTTCTGAATAAAGCAAGCCTTAAGTGCATACTTTTCAAAGTTCCATTATATTTCAGGGACATTTCATATGCRATAAGATCGAGTTCACAGCTCATCACCATCTGTATGAAGTGATGATTACTCCCCTCCCTACTCCCATTGGATATTTTATATTTAGCAACGTTGAATATCCTTTGCCATTTTATTGCCTAGTCACTCTATCCTGTGAAGATATAATGTAATTTTTTTGGTTTGTACCCTGAACAACTTTTTACACCTACAAACCGTAATCTCATTTTACAGAGCACTTACGAACATTTCAAACAGCACATACACTAGCACAGATTGACATGGGATTTCACTTACGACCTCCCTCTTTTCACAAAACTGATCTTTGCTTTCTGTTCTTTAACTAGACATTTATTCATATACGGACTATCCCTCTTCAATCACAGCTCTAGAAGCCCTTGAACGGCTTTGATGAAAGCCTTTTGGAGATCCAAGCCAGCCCTAACAGCCGGATCTCCCTTGTCCACAGCCAATCACCGATACTTCCGAAGTAGTGACTCTGATCAGAAACACTTGGTGTCTTTCTAGATTATAGGTAAATCCATGAGTGTCAGAAGAAGGTAAAAAGTAAATACAGTATCGAGAGCCATGAATGAGAATGGAGTTCATGTCCTGCATGTCCCAGGTGCCAAATACCAGAAGACTTTCTTGATCACTTAAAGAAGTGAAGAAGGAGTTTAAAATGTTGGGAGAAGCAAAGGGCTCTCTGAGGAGTAATACAGTAGCGTATGCTATACAAATCAGGAGGTCAGGGGAAATGCACAGTGTCAGATTGCCAGCAACTTCTATATGGAGGCAAGGAGCCTGTGTATGGGTACAGCAAAGAAAAGTCACAGATAACTTCAATTAAAAGCTTTTGTTCACCCCAAGTTTGACTTCTTCCACTTTCTCCAAATTAAGGTTCAAAATTCAAAGCTCTTGAAAAAACTGATCGTAACTCTAGCCACATGCTAAACTTCACACTAGATATCTCTACTGACTCACGTTTGCTATAGTTGAAAAATGTATAATTTTTCTGATGCCAGAACACATGTTCAGATCTCCCTTAGGGCCACATTCTTGCTTCTGACATTTAATTATGTTGATATTTTGTAAATAGCATAAAATGGACCCTGCTAGAATCTATCACCACTATATTATGTCAGGTTATTCTAGAAAATTCTTGCCTTGCTCCTAAAGCTATCTCTCTTTTATTATCTGACTATCAGCCTGCACAATGGATATGTCTGCTTATTTACCATTTTACTTCTTAATGTCATTGGAATAGTGCTACCAGGTTTAGGTCTGGTATTCTAAAAGTTCTGAAGGTTTTGGTCATAATAGTGCTTTATTTTAATTAATGTTTCAGAGGTTTTCTGAGAACATGGAACAACAGGTCATGAGCCGGTCTAGCACGTAGCGTTCTGACGCTGACCTCTGCAACCTTGAGTATGTCACTTGCCTTTTGTTTACCCTCTTTCTCTGAACCCATTTTGCTTGTAAACTCTTTCAAACAACTCCTATACCTTTACAGGAAACCTATATACATGCAGTATCAGCTGGGACTTCTATATGAGCAGGAAATAGGACTTGTCTGAGAGTTCCTTGTGCTTCAACTGATGCAGCTAGACCTTAAAGATCATTAACTTACACAACTTTTACATGGAGGTTACTGAAGTCAGGATGTCTCTTGCCTGGGAATAATTGATATATCCTGTTAAAGGCTGATCAACGTGTGACCAGCTACAGAGTTTTTGGTGGAAGTAATAGCTATATGCTACTGAATGCTTGGAAAAAACTGAGTCAACCAGCTCATATCTCTTTCACAGCAGAACACGATTGCATCATGGTTCAGTACAGAGGGGGCAGATACACCAATACTTTGATAAGGCCAAGAAAGAACATCACATCTCAGCATATCTTCAGGAAGCCCTTATCTCTCTGCTCAGAATTTAAAAAGAACATTAATTTTCTGCAYTCTCTATAATCAGCTTATAGCTTTCCCTTCACTGTACAGTAGCTAAAATGGCCCAGTGATTAGCCAAGTCTCCAAGGTAAACAGAGTACTAGGGACTGGATTTGGCCTGAAACATCTCGATAAAGCCAACTCCATTCAAAGAAAATTAGAAGAACAGCGGCTGTGTTATTATCAGAGGAATAATTAAGCACATGTGGGAGTTAGCCCTACATCTGAGAAATCAATTGGATCTTCTCATTTTCTCTCTCAATTTACTTTATTACATGAGTGCTGCTGACTCTGGGAAATCAAGGTGAAGAATTAAAGGCCAAAAAGCCTTCATTAAAAGACGATTTAGGTTAAATCTCTACTTCTAACAAAAAGAAAAACAATCAAAAGTGAGGTTGCTATTTGTTTTCCATCTCAACTTGTGCTGATGCCAGCGAAAAATTCATATTTATACATATACACACACAAACATATATACATTATATATGTAAGTATGTATGAGGCTGCCTTGTTTTACACCCCCTCAGAATTCTTTTGGTATCAGCTGTAAGAAGAGACAAGTAGAGGGCATGCAAAAAGCTTGCAGAGATGTGAAGGCTAGACTGGCCTTTTCCACCCCTACAACTGATCATGCTTATAATATTCTTACTGTATGCATTTTTACTGTGCTTAGTAATGACAACTGGTGATGAATCCTTACTTCAATTTCTCAGTTGGGTTGTCTGGCAAGAATCACTTATCTATGTTCTGCATGAGTCTTTGCATGGCTCTCTATATATGTGCCTGTACAGTACTCTATATGATATTCCAGAAATATCTCAGCCTACCTAACTTGCATTTAACAAATGTACCTCTCCTGCTCTGGGGAGAAAGGAGGAATTTAAGGACATTTTAGGGCACTGTAGTGCCATAGGGCAGCAAAGAGTTCAAGATACATAAATGCAAAACTTGTCAAGACAAAGAAAAAGCTAGGACAGGGAAGAGGAGCAGTCCCACTGCCTGGGTAGATAGGTATGTACGGTGGACCTGTGTGTCTGCCCATCCTTCAGCCTTTTAGGAGGAGAGGAAAAGGTGGGGACCTCCTGACCCCAACACTATGCCACTCCAGAGCTGCTAGTGCCCGTCCCTACTCCGCCTTTCCCCTCCTTATTTCATCCTCTAGGCATTTCAATCCACTCCCTAGACTTGCTTGCTTTTTCCGCTTCACCCAAATGTTGCTGCAGTCACATCTGCCTGCATTTTAACCTGCCTGTCCCCACATTCTCATTACCTGTAAATATCTACTGTTGGTACAGCCAGTTGAGCTTAGCCCCTTGCCTGGCTGCCCTTGCAGAAAGGCCTGACACTGCTTATGAGGAAAAACTGATAAATCTGGACAAAAGTTGCACCTGCCACAAGTCTGCCCAGAGCAGAATCTGAAGGCAAAAAGGCACAAATGCAGAAAAATACCCTCCTGACATACAATAGCTTTCATGATTTTTTTTTTTAACATTTTTCTTCTTTTTGAATCTGACCAAAGTTCTTCTGTACAAGCAAGCTTTAWTTTTAAACACAGAATGATTTCTGTGCAGATGCAAACTGGAATTTTGAACAACAATATTTATATTGGATGCACGCAGTTTCATTTCTCATCCTTTCAGGTCAGGCAGTGTTCACAGAAGCATCCAAATGTTAACCTCACATGGCCAGTTCCCATTTGCCTCAGCAGTCTCCACATGCAACAGCTCCTTTTTAGTAGAAATTATGCACCATTTACATTATGTTATTCAAAACTGGCCTTATTTGACCTTTTGACCTTAGATGTAGCTCCCTTCCATCTTCCAGTACTGGCAGCAAAAAACTTCCTGCTCTCATGGAAAAATCTGCTGTAGTTCATTGCAAGCCTACACAAACGTTGATTTCCTAAGCTATACACGACAGGCCCCCAAAAAGGAAATTTTGCCTTCATTTGCATGCATGTGGCTCTGCCTTTACTTGAAGCCATGGATATGCACCAACAGRCAAAAATTGTCATGAAGTGTCTGTCCATTTTGTTCATAAAACTTGGACTGTTAGTCCAGTTTTAGCTGAAGAACAGGAAAAGTAGGGGGAAAAAAGTTGGGTTCCCATTATTTTAACCCAGCCTGCACTTTCAGAAGAGTTAAAAGGCTGAAGAAAAGTAACAGAATACTTAATTCATGTCATTCAAGTAGAGAAACAGACCCAAATCCTGCAAGAGCTTCTTACCTAAAAGATCCCATGTCTGCATAAAGAAGTTAATTAAGCTCTGTGCAGGTTAGTGCTCATATCTGGAGTCCTCCCCAAGGAAGCCAGCTACCCTAGAAAAAAGAAATAGCTGCTCCACTGCATATCAACAGAGACACGAGATGCCATCTCATGGGTTGGGCCTGGGAACCCAATGGTCCCTGAGGTGTCCTCCTGCAGGAGAAACAGCTCCCAAGAGTATAACTTTGATAACTTTGCATGAGACCCCATAGGATAAAGAAAGAGGAGGTGAATGTTGTTCAACTGTGCTCTTTGGTCTATGCGTTGTGGCAGGCCCTAGAGATAAAGCATGTGGAAACATGGCAGGAACTTCAGATGTTGTTAATCATGTGTTAATATTCCCTTTAAAAGGTATATCTCTCTATACAGCTACAAAAAGATACTCCAGACAACTCCAACTGAATGCTTAAAAAACCCTACAGCTTAGGTCACATGTCCAGTATTAATCCAGGTGCACAGTAGTATTGATGTAGCTAGGCAACTTTCTATTGATTTAGCCTGGAAGGTCCTGAAAGTGCTTAGTTTCTTCTTATTGGCCATGTCAAATATTTTCAAGTAATAATTGAAAATTCAGCCCATGCATTTTTCTGATCACAAATGATAACAAGCAGTGGGTTAGAAAAGTCATTTAATAAAAAAAAAAAAAGAAGTTTAATTGCCTTGCAAGCACATACAATGCATCTAAACTAGGTATTGATAGTTGGATGATGGGCACTGAAGGAYGCCAAATAAAAAGAGTGCTTCAGATTTGGGAACTAGATTCTCAGTAAGGTCTGCCATTCCTCAGCTATTAGGTTGAGGTACAAGTAAAATGCACCTACAATCCTACCCAAACTCCCAAAATTGCTTAGACAGCATATTAGGTATCCTGCATCGTTTGTTATATAACTAACTCACAATTAATAACTCAAGAGGGATAAGCTCAATAAAACCAATGATGTCTTTTTACATCTGTAAAGCTACTCTGAAAACAAAAACTCTGATTTCTAGGTCTTTTTTGCCACTGCATTTTTAACTGGGGCTGGGGGTTATTTCATGCTTGAATAGTTGCACTAATAGAACTGCACTGTGCTAGCTGAATCAGATTTTCCTAGCTGTGAACATCAATGGCTGGAACAGTTGGGCTAATTTGAATTAACCTATATAGCATGAATACACTTGAGTCCATGAATACAAGATGACATTAGCACAAATCCTTAGTGAGCTAACTTAAATTTAGATTCCGCAAGCCCTGGAACAGTAGAAGAGAGTTAATTCAAAAATTGATCAAACAGGAAAAATACCCAACCTAAATTTATATTTAGAGGCAGTTGTAATTTGTGTGCATCAATCCTAGCTAATTTTCTGGTAAAATTCTGACAGGGAAAATAAAAACCCCAAACAGGGAGAAAAGATTAACATCATAAATAAGCATGCCAGCAGGAGATGAGCCTTCTGCAGGTAGAAATCCTAGGTGAGGAATAAGCTTTGCCTGAAGAAATTGAACCAACTTCAGCAATGGAGTTCAATTACTCCATGCAATTTCTCAAAATCCTAAGCCTGAAACCAAAGCAGAAACATGAAGGACACTGTACTTACTGGAAAGAACAGTGACAACTTGTTTACTTGCAGTGGACCATAAAAAAGGAAAATTATCTGCTTTTGTAATGGCTTCAGTATTGGTCTATAATTGTTTTACAATACATAAAACAAGCTAGATCCCGGTGGACTAATGACTACATTTTCCAGAAACACCATAAAAATTTCAGCTCTGTGCAACCTAAGAATAACCAGCATACTTCACTTCTTCCTTCACAGCCTGTCTTGCTCAGATTTGTGTCAGAGGCTGACACGCTACTGCTCCTGAAACTATACTACTTTGGGAAAAGTGCAGGACTACAAGCACTTTTATGAGCTATCTGTCTCAAACAAGGACTAACAGTTCTTTAAGCTATGAGATCTTCTCTCTCTTCTTATAGAGAAATCCATTGTTTGATGCTCTGTGGCGACCAAAGAGTCTGGAATCTCCACAGTGATATTCTACCTCAAATCTGCACATTGATCTCTTAGCCCTTAGAGTCTTCCTTCCCATCCTTCCCCAGAGGCCTCAACATTCACTTACTCACTCACTGGGTAAGCAGGCCCTCCTCAGACAAACTCTTTCCTTAGTACTCTCCTTAAATAAATTCATCCAAACTGCCATTTTGATGATCAATTATCTCTGAGTTCAACTGCTTTTTGAAAGCTGCTCCTTCCTGTTGTGAAACAGAAATCCAGTGTTCATCKCATTTCAGGGGAATATTTGGACACCTAATTCTACAAGCTGTTGCTTAATTTTTCATAGCTGAGGACACATCATGTACCCAGTAGGAACCAGACGGCTTTACATGCACAGTCCTGTCAGTAATACATATTTACAACACTACTGGCAGAGCTAAGCATGTCATGTATCGGATATTTCATGAATGCTCATTTGAAGTTATATGATGAATGGTCTGTACAGATATTTCAGGCTATGGATTTCTAAGTCTTGGCTGCAACTCGTTTCTATGTCCCATTTTAAGTGTTTTTTTTTTCTTTTTCATTTTGCATTACCTACAACATATACAGTAATCCATCCTGCATGGATGAATATGATGACACAGTTCAGCATAAATCTTTGTGTAAACACAGTTGCACAAATACTGGATTTATTCCAGCTGGTTTGAAAATGTGATCTTTTTGCTTCAGGCCAGCTACTAATAACTTTCTTAGAGAGCAGGTGATCAGGATGCATAGAAACATAGCCAAGTGTATTGCCTACCCCCAGTATTAACCAAGCGAATGAAAGCAGAAAGGAAGGGGAAAGGTAGCAGAATAGCTGTTACGTCATATTCTGTAGACAATCCCCCAACATTAGAATGGCTTTACACTGATGACATTGCCCTAGCAACCTTACTGAAAGGAAGAATCTACATGTACATTTTCCTTCCCGTTTTAAATTCAGCCCAGATCATCTGAGAAAGAGGTTATGTAAACAGAAGAGTTTAAGACGCCCATAAATTAGAAATATACAACAGGAAAATGCTGTACCTAAAGGGTACGAAGTTATACCTACTATGCATAAGGGGTTCAGTGTAGCAATTATAAGATGTACTCTTACTAATGAGATTTTCTAAAAAGGAGAACTTGATCACGTTCATGATACAAAGTGGGAAACTGATTATGATTTGACATTTACTTGCTCAGCGCGAGGTCACCAATGAGATTAAGAGATAATGAAAGAAGGAACAATGGGGAAAGATTAAACTAACCGAGCTCTGGGATAACAAAGTTTTAAAATTAGGAAGTATGCAAATAAGTTGCTGGAAAAGGTATCTTGATAACACATTAAATCTACGTTACAATATTAGAACTTAGAGTCAAGAATTGAAATACTAGAGTCAAGAATTCGGAAGCTAGGAGAGGCCCTGAGTTACAGCTCAGCCCCTCCTTTGTGTCTATACATCAGGTTAGTCTTCAATTACACAACCATATTTTTCCCTCCCACAGAAGCCATAGCTCACTCAGTCCACAATGAACGGAAATGGGCTTAAACTATGTTCCATCTTATTTTTCCAGTGCCTTTTGTCTCACTCAGCAATAACTAAACATGGCTCCATTTCTTTCAACACATGGACTTCTCCCCGATACTTTAATTCTTTACTTTTCACTGATTCAACTTCACAGTAACCTAGTGTTAGCATCCTCATTACCATTCAACACAAGAAACAGTCTTAGCCGTACTGAGGTCTAGAGCAGTTGAGGGAGAAGTTTCAGAATACATTAAGCCTTATTCTGGATAATGTTCTCCAGTATTCTGCGACTGTGCTCAGCAGGGTCCATGCTTTGAAGGCAATTGTGAGTACTCAGTACTTTGAAATGAGCAGGATACCCAGAAGTGCAGGCTGCTTGCACCTAACCAGTCAGACTCGTAGCACACCTGCTTCCCCTGCACGAACACTTTGCTTTGTGTGATTTGCCCTGAATCACCTCAACGTGGAAAGAACTGATCAGTGGTGAGGCTCTATTCTCTACACAGCCCAATTCCTTGTCAGAACAGTTTTATACACTGGATAAGGCACTGAGCCAGAGGGAAAGCTTTCTGTTAGCCTGAATTTGCTGTTATAAACAGGCACAAGCAGGCTGAATTAAGGTGGCAAATGCATTCTTAATTCTAGTACTTCTGAGGTTAGAAATTCAACTCAGAGGATTAAGCACACTGAGTTCATGGCTCCTCAATCTGTACACAGAGTATATGTATCCTTCATAAAAGTACACTTTGGTTTTTCAAGTTATAAAGTCACTCTTTCATATCCTCTGAACTATTCTGAAGGTCAGTATTTTTTAATTTTCCGGGGGGGGGGGGGGGGACAAAAAGAATATCCCAGCTTCTTCTGTACAACTCAGCAAGGGTTTGCTTTACACAGAGCTCAAGCTGTCTGTAAAGCCAACTTTATGCAAGAGGTAGTAAAAAAACCCAAAACATGAATTTTATGTTCGGAATCAGCAGAGACTGAATTTGGAATTTTCTGCTACTGAGCTGGAGCAGGAGTTTAACGCTAGACAGCGGAGGATTCTTATTTACTTCCTCTAAGAAGTAATTTAGAGAACCAAACATCTACCTGGCACACCAAAAGAGGATGTTCCTCAAGGTCATTGCAACTATTCTCCACAGTTAGGAATTAGACAATCACCATCTTCCAAAATCAGATCTTCAGGTTCTTAGAGACTGGAAGAAATACATCTGCTTGTAATTGGGCCACAGTCAGCATAGAAGCCTTCAGCTATACATACAGATTATACATTTATAGATGTAAAAGAGTACTACTATTCTTTTTGGTTGCAAACCACTGATTGCCCCTAAATTTCTATTGTGTACCTTTAGAAAAGATTGAACTGACTTTTCTTTTTGAGAAAGATACTCCTTTCATATTTATTCTCTTAAGATGTACAGCAGAAACATACCACTGGCATTGTATTTTTCCCATTTAAGTAAAATGAGACTCAACTCTCACTGGTTTCAAGTAGGAACTCTCAGTCCTACCTATCCTGCTTCTGAAGCCCAGAGCTGAGCCTTAAACAATTGCCAAAGCTGTCATCTTGCACGGAAGGAAGCAGTTGTCTGTTGTACCAATTTGTAGCACCAGAAATACATCCTAAAGACTCTCAGAGTCTCTAGCACTGTCCCATCTATGCTCTGGATTCACTATCCACAGGAGAAGGAAGAATCCTCTAGACCCAGTCACTTGCACRTGGTCTGTTAAGTGCATTCCAGGATGGATGTGAAATACAACGGGGTCCTGATGAGTAGCAGGGCAACTCCTTGTCCCCAGGCAGTCACAAAAGTATGTTCATTATGATCTTCCTGCACTTCCCAGATGTCAGGGGCTGAACTTTGGTCTCCTCTCCGACTTTTCCAGATGTGATTCTGTAGCAGAGTATTTAGCCATGATGAGAAATCAGTCTGAAAAGTTAGGTTGCCCGGGGAGCTCAGACTTGACCCAGTATTCAATGTGCAGGAATTCTGGATTTTTTTTTTTTTGCCTGTTTTGTTTTTGCCTCAATAAGAATTTGCTAAGATGTTGTGGAGATAGAAGGAAACTGTTTGAGGTGTTGGGTTTTTTTCTTTTAAGTATATTCAAGGATAGTCTATGGCCAAATATTAACTAATCTGCATTCTTTTCAGAATGCGAAGTTTGCAGGGTGCTAACAATATGACGACTCATAAAAAGAGCAGAACCTACAGTATATTGTCTAGATCAATCTGTAGCAAGAAATGAAGGTAACATTTGCTTCTAGTCTTGAAATCATTGATAACACATATAAAGAAGGACCAGACCAAAGTCTTGTGTCCAGCAGGGAATGATTGGAGGAAAAGAAGTGTAAGAAGTACAGACCTTTTAAGCAATTTAAGTTTATCAACATTTGGAGCCAGAAGGTCTATGCGGAACATTGCTATGAACTGCTATTAAGTCTCTGTTAGTCCATCTACACCCTTTTGGAAAAGATGACTGTGGTCAGTCCTCCACTACATCCCATGGCAAATTTTGAAAGGGTAGTTATGCACAGATGATGTATTTTGGTTTTCACACTGCTGCTTGATAATTTCATTAGGTTTCCCTGTTTTTTTGTATTGTGACAATTTTCCTCTACTTCAAAGAAGTTAGGCACCTAAAATACAATGAGCACTTGCCTGATTATTATCTTCTTATTCTCCTTTGCCTTGTTTAAATTGCAGTCCTTCAGAGCAATGGCTGTTATGTGTACCCACAACAGCTAGCAAAATTGGACTGTAACTCAGCTGGGAGTCAAAGTATTACAGCAAAACAAGTTAATGTCTGCCACCTCTTACAGATGGCACCTCACAGTAAACCTCACTCCTGCTTGTACTGGAAAGACGGCAAACATCTACGGTTCACCAACAAAACATTGAGATGGAAACCAGTAAAACTCTGCCCTGACTTACGTCTTTCAATATGGCAATAAACCTAGTTTTAATATCCAAAAGAAAACAAAAAACAAACCCAAAACAAAAACAAAAAACAGAAAAAAATATTCAGTAAAACTGGCAGCACAAGTATTTGGCTTTTTCCATAGTATTTTTACTAAGTCATTGGGTCATCACACAAGTCTTAGCTACCAAACTGAGGTCATTTATAGAAAGGGAAAAAATAATGAATTTTAAAAGTACTCATTAAAAACAGACAGGTTATGATGTATCTTCTATTGACTCTTCAGGCATCTTGGAGACTGACAACTTTAACAATGCCTGGATCATGAGGCCAGGAATCAGGCTCAGAGCAATTAAGGGATGTTTACATTTTTTCCATGACCCTAGGCATCAGTCAGATTCTGCCTCAAATTTCCAATGCTGTAGTAATTTGACATAGGGTCCTTATAATCAGTTGACTTACTCTGTATGTATAAAGGGGATCCAAAGACATAATCCCTGATTAGTATTCTTCAGCAGAGTAGGCAAACAATGCCTCCCATAGAAAGACAAGTTAAAAGAACTATTAGCTAAAGTAAACTGCTTGACCACCAAGTCACAATCCCCCCTTGAAACAGGCTGTCTAGAAAGCTTAGATCAACATATTCCCCAGCTGAAAACATGTCACCTTGTAAGGAGATGAAAAGCAGCCACTTTCTTTGAATGTGATGATATATGTTTAAATGACATAAGAAATGTTCATTGTATTTGATACAAAAATATACAAGCTGTTCTGGTATCAAAAGAACATTTCTATTCTTCCAGGCAAAGAACAGTACACATCTTGAGAAATTCATGTGTAAGGTGACTGCATGCAGGAAATTAGTTCTGATGTGCTTGCCATCTCAGCAGGCAGGTAGGAGACTGGAGTATTTCACTGCGAGTTGGCAATGTGATGTATACATGTGTTAAAGCACTAATGTAGAAATGAGACATATAACTCTAGCGTTTTATATTCCAAACAGCCAGTGTTCAAGTGCTACCATTTATCTCTCCAAGCTTTTCATACAATTTTTGAGCCTTGACTTGTACATCAAGTGTTTTATACTCACAGGTACAGTGTTGAAGTCTTGATTTATATCTCAGTAGTTTATACTCACTGGTTCACCATTCAAGCCTTGATTTATAGCAGGGTTGGGAGAACCAATTCAGATAAAATACTGTTCAGCCAAACCTTCACCTTTTTCCTTGAACCAAAACAAAGAATAACCTTTTCTGCAGTCTCAGAGAGCGCTAAGCTCAATTTTTATTTTTTTTTGCTCTGCTCTTGAGGCAGCTATTAATTTCAGAAGAATCGCAGTTTCTCTCTAGCTTTTCTCAAAACAATCTATGAAAGAAGAGTTGCAGGAAGTTTAAGGAGTTGAATCAARCTCATTTCACCCACACAAGGAGGTTGGAGCACAAGGTAATATTTGTGCAATTCTCAGTATTTCTTTAGACTATCTCCCAAATTAGGCTGTTTTAAGATGAATAATTACAGCCAGTGTCCTCCCAACACCAACAGTTATGGTTATCCTGTGATAAGACCAACCTGGGCTTGCCAGAATGACAACAGCTCAAAGCAAACCAGACAGTTATCGTATGGGAGAAAAGAGCACCACGAAGAGAGAGAGTGCACGCACGCGCCCGTGAGAGTCAAGAAGGTAACATTTTCTGATGTTGTACAAAGTGGGAAAGACAGTAAAGAGTACTGTAGAAAATCTTTCAAACGGGATTAGAGAATCAGCTGAACTTTACTGAAATACTGCACTATGGACACACCATATTACAGCAAAATACTGGGGGAGATTGGGCAGGAAGCTGGATTTAATTTGGGCCGCAGAAGAACATGATTAAGATGTTCCCATATCACTATAGTCCTCACTCAAAAGACAGTGAAGCCACAGAGAAAGATCTCATTCTTTTCTTCAAGCTTTGGATTAGGCCCACTGATGCATCCAAATCTCTTCTAGGAATGTCAGTGTATTAGAAGAATTCATTTTTAGATTCATTTTAAATGACAAATTAACATTTGACAAATGACTACAATAATCAGCTAATGTAAAGCTTCCTCTCTGTGAGCCACATGAATGAATTCGAGGATAGCATTCTCCAGTACTTTCAGGGTCAAAGAGCCTCATCAAACCTATGTAAAATAAACATTTTCATTACTTATGGGTAGAAGCGTTAAGTAACTGTTGCTCTGATTGTACATAACATCCCTGTGATGAAATAAAACATGATACAGAGGAATTAAACTGTCAGTTCAAGGAAGAAAAGTCATAATGGCAATAAATACAACAATAAATACCTTCTACCTGCATTGAATTAGATGTCTATCACATTAAGATGTTATTTCAGGGTAGTGTCGTCTTTCGGGTAGTCAGTGTAGATTGGAAGAAGATTCCTTTCCAGACAGACCTCCTTTGCCTTAGGGAGCATTTACATTATAATTAGAACACCCCAAAACGCTGGCACCACTTTTGCTCTTTTTTTGCTCTAAGATTGAAAAAGCAGCTTTATATCCTAAGAGCAGGCACRTGTAAAAAACAAGGGCAAAGAAAATAAACCGCAGGAAAACAGAGAAGTACTTCTGTTGGGGGGGGGGGCAGGTCTAGCTTACACCAATTTTCTCTGCTTTGAAATGTGGCACAAAACCATTCCAGCAACCTTGCAAATATCAGGAGGCAACGGAATCACAGTCACACTTCTCCTTAATCTTACTTTGTTTTTTTCAAGAAACAGTTCTTATGCAATCACCCTGTGTCAGCTCCGTATTACTAGCTTCAAGTTCGACAAAAGGTCACAGGGACATATCTTCCTGAAAGCTTCATGTACCTAAGCATCCACTGGGCAAGACATCCCTCAGTGCCCCTGCTGAAGAAAAATTTGCAGCCTGAATGAAGAAAAAAAAAAAAGAAAAAAAAAACCACAGAACAAAAAAAACAAACAAAAAACCCATCTTCCCTCTCTCTCCACTTCTATTAAGCAGAATCTGACCATGAGCACAAAGCCACAGGACAAGGTTTCACTAGTCCTGCTCCTCAGAAGCACTTGAAACAATAAAGGTCCTAAATGAATTCAAGATGTCAGGTGTGGGGGAATGAAAGGTGTGGTGCCCATGAGGAAATCAGAAGAGTTTTACAAGCACTGTTTTCATACAAGCAATATCCCTTTTTAAGAACTCCTTTCAGAGCACAAATAGTTGACTCAGCTTTGCCACAACTGAGGGGTTAGAAATCTTCCTATACTAACTGCCCTCCCCCCAAATATACACTTCGTCAGACCTGCTTGAAGAGATTCCCACCGCTGTCCTTTCAGGTATGTTACATACAAAGACAGCTATGTGCTTGGCCATACTGGAAAGGGGACAAATGACAGCTGAGATACTGAGTTGTCTAAGTCACAAAAGACGTGACTAGCCAACCTGGGATGTGAACTAAGGCCTCCTAAATCSCAGTCTAAAGCCTTAACTTCAAGGCTATCTAATTGCTTTTTGATTTGCCTCTAACAACTTGGTTTTCCAATTATAAAAGCACCCTTACAACCTCCTTACCTTATACCCTTACAACCTCCTGATCGCTTTCTCCTGAAAGCCCTTGGAAAGCCATTTAAGCTTACATTAAATAAAAAACCTTTGAATGAATTCCAGGTCATCACTACAGATTAGTACTGCACTCAGATCACATTATTTCCTCCAAGATAACTTGTGTATTTTAATTATCTCATAGCTTGAATCATCCTCTATAAGGCCCCCACAAGAGAAGCAGAACTCAACAAGTAGTGCAATTCAAATAAAATGGAGAACAACGCAAACTTTATTCACAGGTGTGTCCTTTGCAAAATCTCATTTGTACAGACTTAGAGGATGAAGAATATCATTTTAGTTTTGTCTTCCTAGTCATGTTAGCTCCTTTTAGACATAAAATATTCACAATGATTCAATCCCAAGATCCCTGCAGGCCACTCTACCTCAATTTCAATGCCTTGAACTGAACCTCTTCCACTTACTGAAGTTCTCAAAGTGGCACTGGTACCTGCTTGCCAAATAGTGTCCAGACRAATGCAGCTTGCTAAGTCCAACCCTGCTCTTCCCTAGGGGAAGATCCACAGCTGCTGTGAAGTGTCATTGCTCAGCTGCCACTGTCCCAAGCTTCAGCAGAGCTATTACACTTTACAGCAGCTGCAGGTGTGCCCCAAGGGAGGGAGGAGCTGCCTACTGTCTGAAWGCTAGTCTCTTCCTTCACTGCCCTCCTCTATGCAGCAGGAAAGCAGCATTGTGCTCAGTTTGGTAATCTTGCAGGTCCAGCTTTTTCCTTGTTAGTCCTCATTTTTATATCTACTCTGCTTCATGCACGTTGACAAAGACGACATCTGCAGTATGGCTGCACTATCCTCCCACCCCACAGCAGGAGCAGTTCTCCCTCACACCTTACATGAGGGTGTGAACATCTGCTGGTAGCACAAGGCTGCAAAAAGAGCATTTGCATCTCTCAAACAAAAGTTTCACAGCTCCTTCAGCATGGAGCTGTCTTGGGGAGCTCACTTAACTGCTTCAGATTAGAGTGCTGAAGGGGGTCTCAGTACTAGGCTCAAGCCCATGCCAGCTCCCACAAGCACTCATACACCCTACCACATGAAAGGAAAGGGCAAAGGCCCCTGCAAACAGGTCCGTCACAGACTGACAAGAATTCCCGTCCCAGCTACTCAAAGCGATACAGTCTGGGATATTAAGGTAGTGAAGTCAGTACAACCTTCCACCTGCAGGTCCCAATCTCAATGCCCCGCTGCAGCGACTTTCAGCTCCCTGTCAGCAAGAGATGCATCCCCATCCAACTCAGGGCACTGACGCTTCAACCATCTCCCCTCCTCTTGTCCTTGACACAAAGTTTTATTTCTAGTTAATGTTATACAGGGCTCTCCGCTAGCTGGCTGTTCAACTGGAGATGAACACTGCCCAGCAATGAGTTACCAGAGTCATTACAGATACTATGCTATACATTCATACCACATGCCAGGCATTGAACTCAGTTTTTACCCAAGAGCTGGATTTGTTTCAGCATGCAGCCCCATCTCATTCAAAGTATATTCCCAAGGCGCAATTGAGACAGCCCCAAGATAGATTCCAGACAGCCCCAGCTATTCTGCAAACCTTTTATTCCCCTGATCACCCACAAAGATGCATCCTTCATCAGGGGTTACAGGAATCACACAGGCATATAGGATTTTGCTGACTTACACCCTGAACAGTTATTAATGTGACAATTATACACACAACTGAATCATTTTCTTTCTAACCTTTCAGTTATAGCAGTCCTCAGTGAACATCATAAACAAATAACAAAATTGAGATTTTAATTATATTTTTCCTTTTCACTATCACGGAAAACACCCAAAACCGAAGGGAAGGAAGCAAACATAACAGATTTTCTAGAACTGTATCTGCAATCACAAAACCAAAGGATTGACAAAAAATTACAAGTTTGCATTGCAGATTAGAGTGAACACAACTTTTTAAAAATCTAGCACCATTCCAAAATTAAACTATTTCTATCAGCTCACTGAAAAATTGTTAGGCATAAGATTTATGTTCAGTTTTTAATCCTTAACAGCCATTTTAAGGATGGTCTGTTTGTTTAACTTTTTCTTCTTTGGAAATGATTGAACTGCCTTTGCTCAAGTTTCCTACCTGTACTGGAACAGGCCAGGACAGCACAGAGCTCAAAGAAGCTCCAAAGGACATCTACACTCCTTTTTAGGCTGGGAAAAACCCACATGGCAGGATTCCATCAAGAATTGCACTACTGTGCTACAATGCTGGAACGTCCCACTGCATTCAAGCCTAAATTCAGTAGTTCCACACAAGCTATCACACATTAAAGACATACCATCTCTAAGGGTCTGCTTATTTCCTCTTCCCTACTGTCCCCATGAAACCAACAGGCAGACAAGTCTTCTGTGTTTAGGTCTTCAAAACCACGTTTGAGCCCTCCTTTGCCCAGGTCCCCACCTCCTCAAGTACTCCTTACAGTCAATCTGAGCAAGATGCAGCTATACCATTCAGATCCAGTGAAGCTTAACCCAGTTTCAATTGTCATGAAACACAGCTTAGCCAAAAGCTGGGTGAACTCTACAATTAAAGAACAGACCAAACCCACATACAGCTTACACCATTGTCAGGTTTTGCCATGAAAGTCTCCCCAGCCACCAGATTTTACATGAAAGTTAGTCACAGATGGAAAAGGACCTTTATCACAAATACTATGAAAGACTTGCTTGATATACATTTTTATTATGGATAGGGTTTAGATTGGACTTAAGAGCTGAAACCTCAGCAAAATCAACTGAAAGGGCTTTAAGACTGTTGTATAACTTCCTTTCAGGTATTACAGAAGCACAGGTTTTGGTTTTTTGTTTTTTTTTCCCACCACCACATTTTGCTGTGTACAGAGTTTTTATCCAAACTGCTCAATGAAAGACAGCATAGATGCTTCTGCTAATTAAATTAAGTCAAAGAGGTCAGACGAACCATTCTGTTGCAGGGCTTTAGCTGACTTCTGCCTTCCCCCATCCCCTTAATGCAAAGTGGAAAACTAAGTCTTCTGACATGGAATCATACTAACCTTTATGCTGCTTATTGCCAGGATGAGGATTCATTCATAGATGCTTATCAGCAGACTTGTAACTTCATGTTTCTACCCAAACTAAGCATCATTGCACATTAGTATGCCAGCATCTCCCAGAAGAATTAGTCACTTGAAGCAACAAACATTTTGCTAGGACACTGCACACAGTAAAGGAACACAGAGACTTTATTAAAAAAAAAAGTTTCACTTTAGAGGAAGCATACCTCAGTTTCAGCATCTCACCAAATTCCTCTCAGGCTGTCTCTGCCATTCCCTCTGCTTTTATCTTTCACCAGCTCCTAACACACCAAATCTATCCTATTCCTATCTTTTTGCCACTTTCCCTCTGAATCAAGTAGGGCYCTCCCCACTCAGTTCTGATGTTTGCATCAAGGGATCTCACAGTAGCAATTTCTGTAAAAAAAAGTTCCCAGTACTGAGAACACTCAAGTCATCTGTCAACTGCAGTTTAGTGCAAAGAAATTTGCTAATAGGGGGAAAATTAGACTATACGAAGCGCCTTGCTGTTATAGCTGGTGCTTCCAGCACCTGAATTTGCTCCATTTCACTCCCTGCAGTCTGCAGCAGGGTTGCCTTCGCTTGCTCTGGTGGAATGGTGCACGTGTTCTGATCAGTAAGGGGAACTATGCAAAGATGCAGTACATCGACAATAGCACCTCTTGAAAATAGGCCTGCCAAGCATCTCAAGCCCCTGCCAAGCATGTCTGAACTGTTTTACTCCCTAGATTCTATGCATTTTGTTCTAGAGAACAGCTTGGTATTTTTAGCCRAATGCTAAAACAAACAAACAAGCCCCCACAACAACAAACACTTCAGCTCTAGGCAAGCACCCAACATGGAAAATTCTACCTTGGAATAGTTAGCATGACAAAAATCATATCCTGAAAATGAGGCCTTCAAATAGGAAATGTTAGGCAACCTTAACTTTATACATCACTGTCAGTGTCTATATAAACACCTGAATTCAGAAGGAAGTGACCAGCAACTTTCAGGTCATTTCAGGCAAACCTATGATTCAAACAGTATGACTTGTGAAAGACAATTTAGGATTAAGCCTTGTGCAGTAAGGTCAACTAGCAACCACAGAACATTGTTGCAAAGTACTGCTTTTCACCGTGGTCCACAATGAAAAACAAAGCAGGTGCAATGCACAGAATTCCTTCCCCAAGCATGTGAGGTGGATCCACTCTTGGATCCAGTCGCACTGCAGAAGCCCAGTTGCGATCACAGTCCCACTGCTAGGCCCTGATCCCTGCCCTGGAAGCCTTATAAAATGAGAGATAGGAGGCACAAAAGCCCAATGTCTTGCCTAGAATCATATGCTCTATGTCAGTGACAGAGCCTAGAAGAGAGCCAAGACCTCCTAACCCTTCTGATACCTCCCCTGCTGCTGCTTTAACAAGCCTGACCTCCTCCAATGTTTTGGTACTTCTGCTTGCCAGGCCTGAAGCAAGTGACCGACTAACTGCGACGCTGCCCACTCTATCCCTTGTGGTGAAGGGTGAGGAAGAAGAGCAGTAAGACTGTGGCTAACCCTGAGGAGAGAAAACCCTTGATATCATCTCACTACCCACATAAGCTCACATGAGACACAGTTATATATTTTCTGGGTGCTGCCATTTACCAATAGGTAGAACAGGGCTCAGTCAAATACTTTTGACAAATACCCTTTGACAATAAATATGCCGGGGCTGTAACCTGGTAGTCATATCATGGCAGTGAGATATATACAAAACTGTAGATTAAGCACTTGCAATAGCACTTTTTTAAGGCCATTAATGGGCTAAGCAGCAGTCATAGCTTTCCATGATTGTGCAGACTGGCTGGATTTCTTGGATTCCTTGAAACCTGCTGAGTATCATTCTGGGTAGTTCTGCCCCACTTTTTGCTATAGGCCGTTTCAAAATTCCAGAGACCAGGCAGTCTCCTTCTGCAAGCAGTTATCAAAACATAAGAGCTACAGAAAGGACTGAACCTTACTGACACCAATTCAAATATTAGCAAAGCCTCCTGAATTTTACTGCCTTATGAAAGAAAATTTACCATACTCTCTGTTGTAAGAGATTAACGTGGAATGACTTACCTTCCAAGCACTCAGCAACAGAAACACAGGAATGAAAGAATATGCAGACACAGAATTCAATAGCAAGAAATCTCATAACCTAATTTTTTTGCACTTTGATGGTAGTAAGCAAATCATTTACACTCTGCTTTGCACATAGATCTCAGAGCACAATGACTTTCATGACAGTGTATAAACACATCATCTGAATAAACTGCAAATTGAAGATAAATAAAAATACAGTATCAGAGAAATGAAATCTAGTAATGCATGATTTAATAGCAGGAAACTATTTCACCCTGTGGCTTATCTTCAGCTTTCCTGTGTAAATTGACCATATATTAAAACATCAGAAAGCATAGAAAGCATACCCCAGGCCAAAAGTTTCCAGATCAAAGATGCTATGGAATACTCTGGGGACCCCTGCCTTGTTAAGAAGGCTGAGATTCCAAAGGGCAGATAATAGGCTGCCTTTTAAGAGACTTATAGTTAGATTTTACCTATACAAATGTATGTGATGGTACAAACAGGTTGCAGCCAAGGTCTGACTCATCTCAAAGGTGGCAAGGCAATAGGGCTAAGCTCTTCACAAAGCTGAAACCAAGACAAGGTCTGGCCTCATTGGCACATCTGGGTTGCTTACAAGACGTTCTGTTATGAGTGGGCAAACCAGAGAAATCATGAAACYGCTTTGATTCGTGTTAGGGAGAAAATTGATAAACTGGTCCTAAAACCGAGGGACAAAGCTCATCTAAGTTTGCATCCTTCACCCACATCCTCCCACCAGCAAACATGATCTGTGGGATAGGTCATTCAGTTCAGTATCCATACTTACTGTTCCCTTCTAGCCCAGCAGAGAAAGCAGTAACAGCAAAGAGCTAACACCAAGAGCTAACAGTATTCAATCCCAATCTTGGCATCTCTCCACTACCTTGCGCAGGCTTTTTAAATGGTCCTCAGTCACCCCCCTCTTTAAACAGTATCCCTTTTATCTTGTGCGCTCTTTAGAGTCCCCTTCCACAACAACCACCACGAATGCCGCCCAGGACCTTGGTTCAGCAGGCAGCTCCTTGTTCCCCCTTAGCCATCATCTAACTCTGCAGGCATTTTGTCTGAATCAGAGCAAAGCTTCCCCAGTGTATTTCTGGGATCAGTGTGTTATGTATCCAGCTCTAGCTATTGTGCTTGCTCTTTTAAAATGCTTACTAGTGCTTCTTGTGGGGGGCGTTAGTATTACAAATGTTTAGGGATCTCATCTACATCAACTTCTGTAGTAAACTCTTACAGAAGAAGTGCAAGTAGAAGTTAGTGACTTATTTCAAGTCTAACCTGTTTCTTAGTCTTTCTTTAGGAAACTCCCTCTGGCACTCAGCAGATGCCATCCGTACGTACACTGAGGAACATTTACAAGGCAGATGAGATTATAGTATCCAAGTCACATTCAAAGCTGGCTGGCAAATTACATGTGACAGCCAGCAAGAGAGGGACATTCAAGTCTTACCACACAAGGTTCCTTATCCTATGTTGACTATCATGTAGCCGAAACTGCCAGCACTAATAGACAAAGCTATTTAACATTTTCCATGCTTAAGACCCCATTCAATCACTTCTCTCTTTCCCAAGTAATTTTGGATGAAATTTCCCACAAAGACCATGTCTCAGACTTCAGGTTTTTCTTCAAACCACACAAAAAGAGCTTATCTGTTCTTTGCTCAAAGAAAAAAAGAAATACTGTTTTATCAACATTTTTAAACAATTGTTAAGACAAAAACCTCTTATATCCATCTGTTTTTGGGCAGATACTGGAAATTATCAAGTTATCAGGGATGTTTTTTCAGTCCTACAAAAATCTTCCACGTTTGGCAGTGTTAAGCCTCTATAAAGCTGCAGCTGGCCCATGCTTTGACCCAACAGGTTAGAATCTGGCAGCTAGATTTCCCGAAGTTACCATCTGCCCTGATCATTCTCCCAAAGACTGAGTGGCATTTTCCTCATGGTTGCTGCTTTCAGCTCCTATCAAGCTGGACTAAGAAAAAGAGGGAGGGCAGGGCACACGTACTTTCACACTCATATATTAAAGTTCTAGCTCTTTGTGCACAGGAGAAAAGAAAGTGCAAGTTCATTTGAAAATCAGATTTCATGAACCCTAAATGAGTGTCTGAAAAACAAAGCTATCTTTCTCAATTACATCCTGCCATTTCTGTGAACAATCAAGTCACTTTAAAATCCTCCACAGACAGCTGAAGATTACCATAGTTACTTTTTCTTCTGCCTTTATGCAATGGACACTAAAACAAGGCTGTAGCCAGCAAGTAAATTCTTTCTAATATCAATTTAAAGTGTTTTTGCACCAGAGATGTCAGCTTTGAAAATGCAAGGAAATTCTACCACAAAATAAGTGGTAGTCAGCCTTTTTATGTCAATGCATGCAATTAAGCCCAGTTACACACACACAGTTTCAAGCACAGAATTACTGATAACAATAACAGATGCATTTCTAATTACACAATAGCTTTAATTGGCTCTTGCCAGCTTATGTTTGTGTCATTCAGCAAGTCTGTCTGCTTAGCACCATTTTAAATAGTAATTGATACAAATTGTATCTATTTTTACTGGGGAGAAAGGGAAGGCACAGGTCAGTTATTCAAATTGCTACCTTTCAACAGGAAAGAGTTAGTTTTAAGTCATTCACCTGACAACAATTTCGGGGAAAAAAAAGCGTGAAATGTTCAGCCTCAAGGAACAAGGGGACATTGTGCTAGCCAATAAGCATCTTTACGCAAGCAACCTAGTTATATCTCTGTAATCTGAACAACAACAACAAAATATCAGCCTGCACCATTAGGCACCACAGAGAATCCTCAGCAAAATAAAAAGTTCCCACAGAGTGAGGCGGTGCTACCTGTAACCAACAGGGTTGCACACAGTTCAGCACAGCCGACACCGGCACAGGAAAGACTGAAATACCTGGAGAGGCAGCAGCGGAGTCAGCAGAAGCTTCATTACCATCCCCCTTGCTGGGGGATCCCCAGTCGCTCTGCCAGGAAGGACTCGGCCGCTTCAGCAGCAGGACCTGTGGGCAGCCCAACAGCTCTTGCTCAGCAGCTGACAGACTCCTTTCTCTCAACTTCATTTCATGGCTGAGATTTGCTGTGATGGGCAGACTGACTAGCTTCATTTCTAGGTCCCATACCCTGCTTCAGTGACCTGGTAACCAAATATATATTTTCTTCTTGCCTCCAAACTTACAACTGTACATTTAGGAAGAATAAAGTACAGGTTCCTTCTTGTTTATTTATATTTCTTGTCAAAATTAGCCAGGCCACAGTCTGTAAAATGGGATAACAGAACATCAGTCCAAAGCAAGTTTTTCAGGAAGACTGTATTTAATGAGCTCAAAGAGCAAAGATTTGACCTCAGATGATGGAAAATATGATTATTTTATTTTGGTTGGAGTCTCAGATTTGCCTTCTTCACACCCTTAACATGGATATACTCACATCCTGTTCTCAAACACCTGCTGAGAACACGGTTTTCAATTTTGGGAAGAATAAGGCAGCAGAGACAAGTAAAGTTCCTTGCCCAAGCCACAAGGACAGATGGACAAAACCTGAACTGAAATCCTAGATTCTAGATAACTGGGGGGGGGGGGAAAAACACACCACACCCTAAATTAGTGTCTTCTTCCTTTTTACTCTTATGAAGTTCCCTTGTCAATACTGAATCCAGGTAGAATATGAAAAAAMCACCACAAGAAAAAACACACAGATAAGAGAAAGTAATTTAGCAAGTCAGCTGTTCTTTGACTTTCCTACTAGCACCATCCCTTCAGCTCCTTTGAAAGGAGAGATCAATGGTGCCACATCAGCCCCTTCTAGATAGCAGTTATCTCCCATCATGGAAACAATGTACATAATTAAGCACAGTTTGCCTGTAACAAGCAACATCTGCTGATGAAAGAAATGTCTATCTCAGCTAACCAAAATGCCTCATGTGCCTTCAAAAAAAACTTTCAAGGTTATCGTTTTTTAGCTTTGAATAAATTAAGTTTCCCATCACACCTTCTTTTCCCTCCCCCCCCCACAAAATCCATACATGTCCATCATATCCAGAACTGAAAGATTCTCCTCCTCGCATCACTCCATATGTAGGAATAAACATGCAACTAAGTGTTGACAAAAAGACCACCTAGGATTCTCACCATCACTTATTCATATCCATTCAGAACTCTATATCCAGGAAAGAGCCCACAGGAATTATAAGCTTTATTAGTTAGTATGAAGCYCAGCACATTTTTTGGCATTTGCTAATGGCCAAGCCAGGGAAGACAGTTTGAATTCAGTGTCGTTCACTGAAACCAGTCAATCCCTGTTCTTTTGAACTTGGGAGCTAAACTTCACTGACTCAGACCCAAAACATTTAAAGTTAATAGAGGACCCCTTCTCCTTCCCTCCCCCATAAAATGCAAAGAGTAATCAGAAGTACAAGATAAAAGACCCAGATAAAATGCTTCTCAGTCAGTAACCACCCATAGTAAATCTGCTTGGAAGCTTCAGAAGAACAAATGCAAATGCAAGTGCAAATTCATACCGCACGTATGGCCCGAGTGCTAGCACTGATAGGAAGGTCAGCTGACCGATACATAAGGAGAAGCCTCACACTTTTTGATTTGTCTTTTCGTAAAATAAAGAGTCATAAAAGGCAGAAAAATTGAACTTTACTGAACTTGTCTCAGAGAGATAGATTGGTCTTTTCTGGGCTAGAGCTCAGGAAATTTAATTTTTATGCTTGACATGGCTACTGATAAGTCCTGTGACCTTGGGCAAATCACTCCACTTTCAGGCCTTTCCCTTCCCCTCACACACACACGTTTGTTAAGCTGATGCATTCTTCAGACAGAATTTGCCTTTTAATATGCCTATATACAACGTCCCAATAAAAATAATAAAAAAAAAAATCAGGCCATCATCAAGCTCTAAGGTCAGCTTAAACCTTAACACACTTCTGTAACACTGTTTTTAATTCAGACAATTTCATTTTTAGTTTAAGAAGGTTGCAACACTGTTGAGATCAGTGGAACTGCAAAGTTTGCTTATATGAGGAACACCTGAAATTTTATGAGTGGTATATAGGATGGTAAGAAATCCCCAAACTACAGTGAGTTGTAGAATTAAACATTTCTTTTTCRTTTGTACATATGTTCAAGTATGTCGTCTGTTAATTGCTGGTGTTTAAACTGTATCTGTTTTGTAAAATAACAAGTTATTTTTATTATCCTTTTGGAATGTTTCATAATTACTCTATAAAAGTAAAGCGATTCATTAATCACGTGTCATTCTGTTGCAAAGATGAATTTTGTGTAAACTAAGAAATATTCTGAGCTATTTAGAGGTTATTTTTCTTGCAGTCCCTTAATACCACATTTGCAGAGCATTGATACCTGTAATAAACAAACCCACTGAAACAGATATTTGAATAGGTTATTATAGGTACCTCATTACCATCATGTTAGAGACCCTTAATCTTGTATTGGATCTTTCTCACAGATCCYTCTGAGGTAAGGAATTGCTGTTATCCCAGTTTTACAGATAAGAATGAGGCAACTAAACCAATTTGCCAGCTGCAACCCTCACTACCCCAGTGTGAGGCCTTGAATAGGATGGAACTTCCCCCTTCTGCTTTTAAACCAGGACATCTGGCAAATGGACTCAGGGTCCAGTGCAGATTTCATTTGCAAATGAGGGCCCTCAGCTGACAGAGCGGCACTGGGGAGGGGGAAAGAAAAAAAAAGAAAGAAAGAAAAAGTTACCTACATCCAGTGGTATTTTTCACTTACAGTTCTTTCTTGATTGATTGGAGGTTGACTACTGAAGATCAAACAACCCCATCACACTCCTTTCTTGGGGTATACTATTGAACATTTTAGTACTCCATAAGTCATATCTTCACTGTGAACCCAGGCAGCATTTGAGACAAAGGAAGTAACCACATAGCAAGAAAGTTAGGAAGATAAACTGCACAGACTCCTGCTAAGGTCTAACACCTAGGAAGGAGGTAGTATTAAGTCAGAAAGACTGCATTAAATATTAATTGTACGCAGGTACTGCCTATAGCGCAGTCTATGCCCTCAACAGCTTAACAATATGGCATTTCAGAAAGCTCACTGTTTATTAACCTTGCTACTTGTAAGTTGAGCCAAGGACTGAAAGATTGGCCTTAAGCAACCTACCCAAGGTCACGCAGGAAAATTTGAGAACTTGACCTAGATCCTCCAATGCCAGTATCACAGGCCTTTATTACCAGATGGCACTTCTAGAACATTTGACCTACACAATTTCTCCTCCACACTTAATCACAAAGCATTTAAACCCTTGAAATACTTCAGAAACACTATGGCAGGGAACCTTCACACCACAACCCAGGATGTTAGACTTCACAACCAGTAGAAGAAGGCTATTGCAGAGCAGAACTAATTGAAGTGGAAGAGCCTCTCTTTAATGTGTACAGGTAACCCTGAGTAGGATCCTCCTTCCAGCTGTCCCCTCCATGCAACTTAAAAAAAAAAAAAAAAACCCACACTGCACAGAGAAAGCGTGCTGCAAACAGTCTGCAGCAAACGCAGTAGGAACAAGGGGAATAATTGGTCCATCAGTTTCAGTGCCAGGAACATTCAATTTCATTTTGCTTAACTGACAGAAATCAGTGCCGATTCAAAAAAATTTGATTCAAGCATTAAGTTTGTTCCACTCAGATTCTGTGACAGGAGAAGAAGGATGGGGCAAGATGGTGGTGAATAAAAACACAGAGGAACCAAGCAGCAACACAGCAGAAAATGCACTGCAATAGACAAGTGATGCATCTCCATACCTTATCACACTACTTTTTAATAACAGAGTGCACAAAGCCTCAAAGTATTAGTCACTGCTACACAAAGGAGAAGAAATTTCATCAGACGCCATCTACCTCCTCTTTCCCCCAATGTATATGGGACTAATGGAGATGCTAATTGCTGGCCTTGCTCCTTCTCCTCCTTCCTTGTGGATGAGAGGAGCAATGCGAAGTTCCCATCTGTGTCTCAGCCAGCTTTATTTTGGGGGTGTAGGTGAGTGGGTGGGTGGGTGTACACACGTACACCCTCCCACACACTATGTATTTTTTAAATCAGTAAATAAATGTATGAAAGTCAGCATAATTGAACAAATCCTCTACAACATAGTTAAGGATATAAAATCTGTGCATTTTAGCAGCTACTTTGTTGCACTGAAATCTGTTTGCCTCATTTGAAATAGTTTCACAGCCCACTGGGAGAGTACTACCTGGCGGAAGCCAAACTAGCGGAAATTCTCACCCATGTCCAGGTGCCCAGAGTCAGATTCCAGCCTCAGATAAACAGACACAGTTCCTTCAGAAGTCAGTGAGTAGCCCCTTACCTGCCCCAGGGTACTCTATGACCTGAAGCACTTGCTTCATGTATGGATGGGTTCTTATCTGTTGGCTAGAAAATGCATCTTCTAGAAAAATAGCTATGTTGCCTTGTTCAGTGTTAGCATAATATTCTGGAGTATTTGTGCTTCTATTTGGCCAACTACAAAGTCAAAAACAGTCAATTATAGCAGTAGTTTCCAGACGACCTTGCAGAAATAGTCAGCAAAGAGTTCCACTGATTATTTTGGTCAGTCTTTTAGTCTATATAATTTGTGCAAAGAAAACCTGAAACTGTTTCAAAGCTTTCCTTACAGTTTGATAGTGAAGGTAATTAAACAAAACATCAGATTTTGGTAATCATTTTGGCCAGAGCAGTATTAATAGCTTAATACCAGATTAGCTTTTATCTATTTGTTATTATTTCTCCTTGTACTGTATTAGCAAAGGGGACTTTTAATATAAGCGTTAGGCATACTTTAGTGTCTCGCTTTTTCCCCCCCCCCCCCTTAGGGGATAGACAAAAAGACTTTTTTACTTCAAAAATTCAAAAATTATTAGAAGTACCACTTCCTAGTTAGACCAAAAAAACAAAAAAAAACAACCAACAACCATCAGCTAGAATTGGTAGGGTTATAGTAAAAGATTTCTTAATCTCCAAAAGGAAATGCCTTTCCATGCAGTGCTAAAAGGCATTCAAGGAAGATAAAAAAACAAACTGTAAAAGCCCAACTTAAGACATAAGTTATTCTTAAAAGAAATTTGTCTTCAGGTATGGTTACTTAAAAGCTGATTTAGTTAAGGTAAGTGTTCTTTCATTTCTGAGATAAAATATTGCTATAAGTCTGTTACCAAGTGAGACTCAGCTGTTAGTATAGCAGAAGTGATATGTCGCTTCTTAAAAGCTAGTTAGTAAAAGGCATTATAAAAAAATGGTAAAAATCTAAAAAGTCATTTAGTTCCATGATTGTCTAATAAATAGTATCACAAAATCAGCTGAGTTCTTGCAGAAATTTCTCAAAAAATCAAGATGTAGCATTCCCTTTACACACCCTTCCCCACAATCAGAAGTTTCAAATTAGCTCCACACCATAACAGTGAGCAGACTGTCATGTATTACTCTTGACTGATTTACATGTCAGATCATCATATTCATCGATATCGTCTGATAATTTTGAGACTGCATTCTTATTACTCTTGCCTTTTACTTTGTAATAGGAGGTATATTTTTGCTATCTGTGATGCACATACTCATGTATATGAACGTTACTGATGCAGAAGCACAGCTTACTGTATAGCACCTGAACAGAAACCCAACTGGATTATTTAGATGGTACATTAAATGCTTTCATTCTCATGTACAGTTCAAAGTCTGAGGACCACTGCTCTAGAGTGAAGATGAGCTGAAAAGCATTAAATCATTTTACTAGTTCATTTATTTAGAATTAAATGATGCCTTTTCTGCTTGTTGCCCTAAGTTGCTTTTCTGTCTCTAAATCTCTATGCCAGCAATTGTAGGCCATTTTTCTCTTTGTTTTAAATAAGCAGAGCAAAGGACTCTTCTCTAGGAGGAAGGCGAGGTTGTAAGTTGTTTGGAATGGAGGGAAGTGAAGGTTAACATACAGTTTTGTAGCTCTAGCAACTTCTGCTTGCCTGCCAAGAGTGAGGCACTAGATTTGTCTTTTCTCTCCTGAGAGAAAGAAGGTGATTGAGGTGACCATCGCATCACTGAGGTGGTGTTTATAAATGTCCTACTCATTACAGTTTAATCAGTTTTCCATGTTGTTTGACTTTCCCATTTTTATCTTCAAATTTCTTTTAGAGATTTTTGGATAGTGGGATTTTCAGCACACCAGTACACACTTATTTTACATCTTTCCACTCCTTCCTTCCCTTGTACTATTGGATAACATTATCAGAGCTGAACCCAACAAGGGCTGTTGGTTTGTTTCAGTAAATGTTGGTCTCAAAGTGAGGCGAAATAAACAATTACTTCTAATACAAATATGGCAACCAAAAAATTTGACTTCAGTGCTCTGAGAAGGAGATTTGCCAGAACTCAGTAGTACTGCCCATGTTTTGTGGTTAGAACATGTATCCAAATTCCTTGAAGAAAAAAAGCCCATCTCAGAGGTGTTTTTCTGTCCTCTTATGAAGGCTGATAACAGCTTGTTAACATTAATTGAGCAGAACCTGAAAGAATACTGCAGAACTGTTAAGTGTTAAAGCAGGCATCTCCCAAAGACTTTTTCTAAAACAAGGCTATGGATGAATGGTCACATATCTGTTGCAGAGTGGCTCATCTCCTTTTCCTTCCTAATAATTCCCCAACACATCCATGCTATCTTTAACTCCCTCCCTTGTTTCAACAGCTCTCACTGAGTCTCAAATATCACATCTCTTATCTCAAAAATATCAGGCAGTTTTAGTGATCCTTTATATTCCTATATTGTTTATCATCAAATGTTGACATCACTGACGCTATTAACAAAAGAAAGTAGTGTTCCTTCCCAGAAAGGAAACAAGATACAGGTATGTAGTTAGTTCATAGAGAAAACTATACAACTTTTGTGCTATTCTGGGGTAGTCAATAAGAAATTCCATGAGAAAGACTGAATTCCATATGAAACTTTAAATAATTTATCAGATATATTTAGACAAGTGATCAAAAGTACTTAGAACCCCAACATTGCTGCTCTGATACAATGCAGTGCTTTAAAAACTGTCTTATTCTTTCTTTCAATAATTAAAATCTTCACAAGTCTTCAAATAGTCACTATTCTACTGTTGGCCTGTGAGCTACCGGCTGTCGCCATATAAACCCACCGCAGCAGGGCACTAAACATGAACAGAAGGCTAAGCTGTCTTCCCCTGCCTGCACTTCCACCTGACCGGCCACACACACCAGTTCTTGAAGAGCTCCGCTCAGTCCTAAGTAGCATCATGTTACTGGCCTCCAGCCTCTAGGGAGAGGAAGTTGCAGGGTCAAATCACTACCTCCTGAGTATCAAGAAAAGGCAAAACCCTGGAATGAGGTAAGCTTCGGCCTTCCAAGGAAGCATAAGATAATGGTTATTCATATTATTTTCCTAATAACAAACTCCCTTGTCATTTAGACAAGAGTCTTAATACAGAATCTGAAACAGTTTAACAGTGGCCTCTTTGGGAGCAATATTCTTGCTTGTTTAAATTTAAACCTTCCTAATGTGTGGCTGCATTGAAGGTTGTCAGAGTACAAGGTCTGCACACTCATTAGAAATGTTGGTGCTCATTTGAGACTGAAAACCAATAGTTACCAATTTGTATGAAAATTTTAAGATCTGTTCCCTTGTAATGATGTATATGAAAAAACAAATTCAAAAAAAAATTTTTAAGGATATTCCTTTCCCCATTACACACTGATATAACTACTTTTTATATCCTGTGAAGGTCACACAAACCATTGCTGTGCCATGATAGGACTTCAGGTAAAAGATTATATGATTTTACAGGAATTATCCTTATTTGATAAAACTTCAACCACTTAAAGAACTTCGCTTGAAGAATGTAAACAATGACACTGCTGAAGAGGTAACAAAAGCTTTAGGAACTTGATCACTGACATGACAATTGTGTTCCATTTAACATTCCCACAACTGAAAAAATGTTTAGAAGTGGTACAGTGAAACAGAACTGTCCAAACTATGCACTGAAGATGAGCAAGAGAGATTAAATACAGACTCCAGTTTTCATGCTCTTGATGCTACTTTCCTAGAGAATCAGAAAGAAGTCTTAAATTTGACCCCGAGTAATCAAATAAGTTGAAAAACATGCAAGATTTCCCGCCCTGCAGAGATCCAATTTCAAACTAGACTTGACTTCTAAATCTCATAGGAACAGAAAGGTAAAACTGGATTACATCCAGAAAGGCGTAGCACATTCCCTTGTTGCTGAAATGCTGCAATACTACAGCCAGCCAGATTACCTTGATGGCAGCATGTTCTCCTTGGGGGATCTGAGACCAACACATATTTCATAAGTAAAGCTACAGCTACATTTCACACTTATATAGCTGGTCTCCCCCCCCCCCCCAGTGCCAGCCTAGCTGCAGGAAGGAGGCAGAAGATTCTTCTATAAAGGAATAATGGGTAGAATATCCTAAAACTGTGATTAGAGTGACAGAACTGTCAGATCCCAGCAGACTGCATACTTTGCTTTTACTGGTATTAGCTTATACCAGTTCAGCCTTACCTTTGACACATTATTGTCTCAACATATGAGACTGGACTTCAGACAGTTAAAAATCATGTTCTTGCATATGAAGCATTATCTGGGATTTCATAGGACGCTAGCTGTATTGTTAAGAGGAAACTGATGATTTAATATCAAAAGCATTTTTTGAAATCCTAAGGACACTGCATATCCTGCAGCAAAGGACAGTTAACAGAAGAACTATGGTAAACTCTGTCCCTAGGCCCTCTTTGCTTCTAAGCTAAGGCAATGGTTTAACTTTACGCACATGCAAATTAACTAACAAACTTGTCCTGCAAGCATACGCAAACTGTGAGAAGAATTATCATGGGTCTGCTGAAGGTTTATTGATATGACCAGTTCTAATGGTAGACAGACCAGAAAGAGGAGCTGTGAGCTCTTGACTTACTTCCCTAGAGTAGCAACCCAAGCAAAGCCACAGGAAGAGAAACTCCCACTCCTACCAAACCTTGCAGTCTGGTGATGACTGCAGAGTGCAAGGAAATTACAGCTCGAGTTTGCCAAAGTTTCCCTTAATTGGTTGAACCTAGGTGGCTTGGGTGCTTGCTTGACAAATCTAAATGTGAAGTCCCACATTAACTAAGGACTACTACCCTAAGAAACAGCTGGCCTTACAGAGTCATGCCTTTGTTAAACAAAACCTCAGAGAGATTCTGTGAAAGAAGAAAATACTCTTGGCAAAATACCCTATATGCAAATACGTACTTGTTGGTTCCAATGTCCTCACCTAATTCTGTACAATAAGATCTGAAAACTTGCATTTACTTTCTGTAACACAATATTCCTGATTCAGCACAATTATATTCCATATATACAGACAGTAACACTCTTGGTACAAGTAGATTTCTCTGCAGTTCCTTTACTGATGCACAGTTTATTAGTTCCCCTGCAAGAGAAAGTTTATTGTCATCTATAATTTCCACAGTGCTATATGTTTCTTAAATCATCCCTCAGGCAGATGATTTCTGAAACAGGAGGCTCGGACTTTGTTCTGTGAAGCCAACCTAATTGGTTGGCTAACGCTAATCAAAAGCGGCATTGTAAATGTTCCTTTCCAATTTGCCACAGAAGTATTTCTAGTACTTTGTCAGCTAATAACATAATCCTGCACGTACTTAAACATTATTTGAGCTTTGCTCTGACTACAACAAAAACACCACAGGTGAAAATGAAATTAGMATATTAATCCAACTCATGTTTGTAGCAGCACAAAGGGAACTATAACGTTTACTAGCCTACATACAGCCTGTTGTGAAGAATGGTCTCGTTGGATATCTGTTGAAGCTTTTATTGTACTGGGTGTCTAGGAGAGAACTAGGAGAGCAAGTCAGCAGAAGACATTTTACATACGGCTTACAGTATTTTTCAAGTGTCCACATTTTAAACAGGTTTTCATATAACCAGTGTGCAAACAGGCATACGTGATAAGTGTACTAAGACTTGCCTTTTCCAAGAGGAAGGGTAGAAATGACCTGTATCATAAAGAAGTCTGCCACTGTTGTATATGCTGCTCAGGGCGAGGTCTGATGTGAAAATAATGAGAATTTTCCACTGACTTAAGGTACAATCCGTATTTCCTTGATTATTTATTACTGTCATTTATATACTGCCTAATCAATATGCTTTTTCCATCCCATCTAGTAACAGCAGAACCACAATGTATTACGCACAATAGTTTGAGAGCTGTGTAACTTGATATGCAATACACAGGTCCTTCAGGGATCATGTAGATATTCTAGGAACAATGACTCATTTCAGATGTGGCATCCAGTTACTCTCACAGCTAACTGTTTAGGTTTTCCCTTGAAACTAAGTGGTACTTGCATTACATGAAAGCATCTTCAGCTTTCAGCCAGAGTAGTTGTTATAGTGTCTGAAAGCGAAGAGTGCAGAGACTGTACTCACAGTAAAAGCAAACAGTACTGAAAAACTAGCTCATCTGACAACAGGTTGTTCTAAGAAACTGATTGGTGAAATGAGGGGTAATATGAAATAGTGGGCAAGTTCTCATCTACACAGAAGCTGGAGCTACTTTCTTATATCTCCACATGGTGAGAATGCATGTTATTGAGACAGGCCTAGCCTGTGGTACACAAGAACAACTGCTGACTACAATGCAAGCCCAATTTTTCATCAAATTATTTGAATTGATGTAGCAGAGATCAAACTAGATGAGTTGATGCTTTCTTCTGGCATTGATACAGGGAAGGTAAGATCTGATCATTAACAGTGCTCCATTYGTTCAGTCTAATACATTACCAACAGACTTGCTTACCTAGAGGAGAGGTGGCAAGGCTAGTAACAGATACAGCAGGAGCACATTAGAATCAATAATGAAGAGAAATTTAAACAGAAGAGTTGGGAAGCCATGTTCTGATGAACAGAAAGTTATGCATATGTAACCACACAAACAGTCAGTGCTTGGGGTCAGAGAGAGATGGAGCAAGGCAGAGTTTAGAATGGTGGAAAATCCAAAGGTCTTAAAGGTTTGGGAAAGGTCAGGGAGTTGGCATATAGGAAGCCAACATAATTCTGGAGACAGTTGGAACTAGATGTGGAAAGAAAGAATAAAGTGTTGAGGAAATCAAGTCAAACCCTAAATTTCTGACCTTCTTCACAGGTGTTAGCTCCTCTGCAGCAAGTTTTGTCATAGCTATCAGAATGGACAGGCTGAAATCAGATTTATGTTTTAGAAAAATACCCTTGACAGATGGCTAAAGAGGATATATAGTACATCAATATTTGATACTAAATGAAACATTAAGGCAAACAGGTGAACTACCATGGCTGGCAAAGGAAAGAGGATCTGGAAGTAGAGGGAAATTTTTTGCAACACAGCGTAGTGATGGATATATTCAGTGATTGCTATATTTCAGTAATAATTATGAGCTGTACAGGAGAGAAAGAATAGCAAAATACCCACAATTTCCATGGAGTTTGAGTAGGTAGAGCAGACCCAAACCCTCTAAAACCATACACACACACACAGAGCAGGCTTTAACTGTTGTACTTTCTAGACRTTAAAAGTGAACATCAGAGTGACAGTAACCCTGGTCCCAAACTACGTTGCTTTCATTCAGAGCACAGTTGTCCCAGACTCGCTACATTGCAAACAGGCTCCTTCAAAGGGCAATATCTGACGACAACACTTTGTGCTGTGGGAGACAGGAGGATATAGTGGGTGACATGCTACAACATGAGAACTGCATTGCGTTGGACCCCAGTAGGAGGTCAATTAACAGCCTTCTTTTCTAAGCAGGCAGTACTAGAAAATTACTCATGGTGGAGAAGATAAAGGGTTAGTGGCATGGCACTAATTTTTGCCTGCGGTCTAGTCTCCTGTCTTGAAAATAGTTATCATTGCTCTCCAGAAGTAGAGGAAATGCTTATTTAATTCATCTAAGATCAGTAATTTATCACAATCAGTAAGCTTTTTCCACAAGTAAAGACACAGATAAATGTGACTGCAGGCCTATTGCTGATTCTACTGCTTGCTAATAATTTCCCCTCCAACATTTCAACTCAGTTTCTTGGAGAAAAAGACTATATTACCAGACCTTCTTTCTATCTGATATATCTGTGACACTTGAAAGATTTTCTCTGAGGATATAAGCATTCCTGTCCACAGGCAAGGGAATGGTCTTGTAGCTATTTCCTGGACTGGGATCTCAGTCTGGTCATTTCCCACCAAGGCACAGGTGTCTTGCAATGCATTGATCCAATAACTTGTATTTTTGGCTCTCCATACTAGAAATGGATCATTATTTGGACCGTTGTCTAACTGTGAAGCAAAGTGACATTTTAACGAGTATCAGAGAAAATCCTACCTCTAGCTCTAGTAGGCCTGATGACAGTGCATTGTCAATTCCATTGATGGCAGAACTGAGGAAAGGCAGAACTGAGGAAAAGCAAACAGTAAAATTATATGCATGCCTGCTTACCATGTTTCTGCAAATCATGACATGAATTAGAGATGCTGGAGCCAGACTATTGAATCTTAACCTGTACTGTAAATGCTAGCTACACCTCTATCACTTATTGAGGCAAAAGAAACTTCAATTGCAAGAAAAGGTAGTTTTACATCTTCCAGTGAAGATTTTAACAAGTTGAGGAAGAAGCAGAATACAAACCAAAGCATCAACATTTGGAATACAGTTTTCCAAAGAAACTTTCAATTGTTGCTAACTCATATAAGCAGATACCGCAGTACCTATTCATAAGCTCGGTAGCAAAAATGTGGCAGTTGCTAAACAGTGATGAAGAAGCCTATTTCTAGTCTATGTCCGCTTGCCAGAAGATAGTGATATAGTGGAAATAAAACCAGATGAGAAAGTTATTTTTGACAGAAGTTTTCTTTTGTGGTTACATTCATTCTGTTAGTCTTTATAAAAGCACAGGCTAGCTGCAGCCTGTCTCCCTCTCTGAGGGCCTCAGGAAGATCTAAGAATTTTGTACCTAGCCATAAGACAGAGGACAACAAGATTACCAGCTGCTTCCTGGAGAGCCCAGAACATGTATATGTTGATTTCAAGTTAATCCTGGAAGGGAAAGCAACTGCTGAATGCAGTTGAAATAACTGCATCCACTTCATACAGGGAAGACTCAAAGCACACTGCCCTGGAAATAAGCTATCAGTGCTTCTGAAGAACGTGCTTCCCCTGAATGAGATCTAGACAGCTTAAAGCAGATAGTTCATCAAGCAAAGATGAGGCCTGATCTGAGTTGGCAGGACTTTCAAGTTAAACCAGCTGAAAATACAGTGCAATGAATTTAGCCAAATGCTTTTTCTCAAACACATTAAAGACCTGTTCATGTTTCACATGCATAGGTACAGTATCTGCAAGAATAAAATTATTTCATCATTTTTTGAAATTTTTATACAAGCAGCTTGGGGGAAGATAATTCTGCACAAATGGATGTCTGTTAATCATTGGGTCAATCTCCCAGTCCATTCAAGTCAGAGATCCACCAAACTAACGTATGCCAATCCAATTTGCTGCAAATCTTGCTCATATGCCAAAAGTAAGCAGTCCCAACCTAACAAATGAAAATTTAATATACCAAAGATATATTGAACACCTCTATATTGTTATATGACTTTTGTCTAAATTCACAAGAGCACACTTTCAGCAAAGTAAAGCAGGAAATGAATATAGCTCAGGAGAAGCAATGAACAACAAAGTTCCCACAAACTGACTAGCTCTTCATTCCTGCTAGTACAGACACTGCTCTGGTACTGGTCCAGACAGGAAAAGACCAGGATGGATTGACTTTGACAAATGTAAACCATTCAACATATGCTGGCAGGAAATGTTTAGCAGTCCTGGCAGAATTGTGGTTGACTGATGTAAACATCTTGTCAGCCTACATTGTAAATGTAGTTAACACAAGGTAAAACAGAATGCTGGGGAACAAATTTGAATAGATTCCCCCAGTTGGAACTAAGAGTATTTTCAAACCCTAAGCAATTAAAGCTCATGTTGATAGAGCTGTGTAACTGCTCATCCTCACCCCTTCTCCTCTGTACTCTTTCAGAGCTCAGCACCTGTGCTAGTGATGCAGAGGCCTGCCTCAAGACACACGTTTCTAAAGAAATACATTGATCTAAACATGACTGCCTTAAAAATACTGAATTAGAACTGCACTAACAATTGTCCTTCCCACCTGAAAGAGGCAAATATCAAGTGGGAATCCAGCTACATTAGCCTTATAACTGGTACTAGCAGGAGAGAAAGCCTCAAAGTAGATCTTGTCTGGTCTGCAGAGACAATTATCCTATGAAGATGCTTCCATTGTGCTGGTGTAGCAGGGGCAAATAAATATGCCACATTAACTGAGTGCCACCTCCTCTCTGCCAAGGGCATTCTGCCTGAGGGGTGAAAACCTATTCCAATCTCCTATGCCTCAATCTAGTGTTTTACATACAAGTCCTCTTTTCCTATCCTCAATGTGAAGAAAGCTGATATTGAAAAAAAAAAMCCAACCAAACAAACAAAAAAAAATCATCACTCTGCAACATCAAGAACAGGAAACCTCTGACAAAAGTTACTAGAATCCAGATGCATGCAGTTGTACTCTTCCAAACAGAGCAGGAAGTAAAGAGCTGACATGCCATTTCAGGATCAGGTCTCTGCCATCATCAGCAACTGACCTAAGGCCTCTGTCCCACACAATTGAATGAACTGACTACAGGCACTATCTTTAAATAGGAGGTATTAAGGTTAATGGCTGTCTGTGTCTGCTGACAGCATTTAAAAAAAAGCGCAAAATGCACAATAAGCACTGTTCCTAGGAAGACAAAAATAACTCTATATCAAGGAGGTTGGTTCCTTATTTGCCTCCAAGGGCAAATGAACATGCTGGTCTTGCATGTAAGCTAATCACTTTTTCTCTAGGAAGATGTCTCATCAATTCTCCTGCAAATAAACATCTACCAATATCAATATTCATTGCAAAGTATATAAAAAAATCCTCCTTTGCCAGAAGGTATAGTATTATAACTTATTTCTCAGTTAAAGGGTTTTTTTTGAAATAACAATATACTTCCCCCTTTATGACACTGGCCAAATGTGACCATCTGCTGAGACTCCAAAAGACTCTTTAAAGACTGTCACATCCAGCTGTTCTACAGTTGGTGAAGCTATTATTTTTTGATGCGACAGGGTGATGTCATGATGCGACAAATCCTCCTGAACTGTACAAGGGAAATGATCAAAACTGTGGGTAGTTATAAGACAGACCATTTGGGTAGTCTAGCAAGCAGGTGGCTCAGTCCTGCTTCCAGTGTCTCTTAGGGAAGGAGGATCAGACTCAGGATTTGAAAGTGTCTGGGGCTTCTTAAAATGAACATGAACACCAGTGAGAACTTGACCAGAAAAAATAACTTTCCAGTCCAGAGCAGAAGAGGACAGAGTCAGGTGCGAGGCTCAGCTTTCACCTTGTTTTATCAAGCCCTCTCCACATGCCTAATACTTCCACGAGTAGTTCCATCAAGTATATAATCAGAAGCATCTTTCTGCGACATTTAGCTACGATAATGTGCCTGCTGAAACAGTATAGGACACACATTAACTCTGATCAGGGGGTCTCAAATAGATCAAAATCTATAACCTTTCCAAACCTTTACTTCATCAATCTTTTCTCCTACCCTACCTCATTCATACCCAAATAGCAAGGGGCAGTAAGGGGGGGGGGGGGACTAAAAGCGTGGTCTAATGTTTTCTTCTTTCTTTATATTTAGATATGCTGTGTGACTGTGGACAACTACTCCTTTTTCTTCTGTTTTGCTCTCATCCTCTTCTGCCTGTACTGAGGCAGAGGTGAGGTATTTGAACTAAGGCTATCTCTTTGCTGGAGACTAACRCATTTGTTAGCATCTACAAAACATTATCAGACCACATACCAGTCTCAACCCTGAAAAAATTAGCGGATTTTGCATGTCAGAGAGAATTGCAAATACAGAGTAGAGAGAAAACGCACTGGTTGAGAATCATTTCACAAATAGTGCTGTACTTCCAGCTCCCTTCCAATTCATGTAAGGGCCTAAAAGCTCCAGTAAACAAAGCAAAGGTTACATGAAGTCACTTCATGTTTTCCTCAGAAAACAATTAACTTCTAAAACAGGCAGATCCCAAACCAGTACAGTTTGAGGTGCTGCACTGGACTGAACAGAAACCAACAGAGAAGTTAAGTGTTTTTTGAGCTGGTCCCTAAGCTATAAGGACACCCCTAAAATCATTTAGCTACAAGAGAGAAGGAAATTGAGAGCATGGGAATGATGCTAGTATAGCCAATACTCATTCTTAATATAAAACATTCAAATTGAAACTAATAACTGACCAAGAGGAAAACGCTCTTCAGATCTGTTGTCAAAATGGCCTGTAGCAACTGCTAGGAAACTCCTTGGCATTGGAAAGAAATATCAATAGATAACTTAGTCTTTGGAGTTCCCAAGACTACTAGGTCAGCACTACCAGAAACTGATGAATTGATAAAAATCTGTGTTGTGATGAACTTGACTTAGTACCATATTCAAATAAGTCTCAAATGCCTTCATCCAGGTATCTTACCCACTCAGACATTTAGATTAAATTCAGAAAAACTTGCAGTTGAAACCTGATCCTGCTGAGCATCAGATCCTGTCTTTAGCAGACAGCTTGAGAGACAGTAAGCTACAAAGGTTTAGGTACACAACTGAATAGCACTTTGTAAGAGTGATCTGTTTTCATGTCTTGGGATTCTGCTACATTGGTCAATCTGCCTGTGCTACTCAACAAACAAAGGCAACGATTTTATATTAAGGCCAAGTGTAACCACTAGCAGTGGCTCCATATTCTTGTAACAGAACCTGGTAACACCCAAGATGACTACTTTCTCTGACAGCCTCTGGTTATTTATTCAGTTGTCATAGAACATATACCACTATGAAAGCAGGTGTTTCTTCTGCATTACAGCCAATATTTCTGTAAAGGGCTACCCTGGGAACTTTACAGTAAGGCAGCAGGGAGATGACAAGGACCTAGGTAACTGTACAGAGGCCCACAAGAAAAAAAGTCCTTCCTAGGGTGCTCAGCTGCCTTCCAGATGGAAGAAAACTTTATATGATGTCACTAGCTAGATGCCACAAGCCAAGAAGGTGCTAGCAGAACCGCAGTTGCAAATCATAATGGAAAGGGCAAAAGGCAGAGTCGAGCAGATCAACTGAGGTCCAAGCTGCTTTTGCACAGGCTTTGATCAGATACTCAGAGTTCTGAGGGTTACACTCCCCACTCCAGCCTACTCTGCACACCGGAATAACACACWCTGTGAAACTTTGAATAGTAATTCTCCATTAAATCTGATATCTTGGCTAAACCAATTCTGAAAGAGAGGCATACTTCTTCCAAAAAAAGAAACAGTTTATTAGTTCTTTGAAGGASTCAGTGAGCATGTGGACAAGGGTGAAAGTGAACTCAGATTTTCAAAAAGTTACATCAGGATTTCTCAACAAAGGGTCTTAAGCTGTTATAGCTTGAACTGTAGAGCCATTATGGATAAAAGGCAAGATACTTCCATGCATTAATAACTAGGTAAAAGATAAGCAACACACAGCAGGAAAGAAAGGCAATTTTACACAATAAAAGAAGCTTACTAGTATGCTCCTGGATGGGCCTGTGCAGGAAGATGCACTGTTCAAGGTATTCAGAAGCGATCTGAAAAAGGCTGTGAGGAATAGAGAACAGCAGAGACTAGAATGGCATAGTAAACTTCTCTGCATGCAATCCTATCTTGAGAGTTTCCAGTTCTTCTCCCTATTTTAAAAGGGGTATAGCAGAACTAAGCAAATTCAGGAAAAGAAAAGCAACAAGGATTAAAGATATGAATCAACTCGTATATAAGGAGAGATTAAATAGATTAGGAATTTATAATGTAGAAAAGAGAGGAATATGAGAACGGTAAATAAAGCCATGAATGGCAAGAACAAGTCAATTCATTGTTTTCCATAATTTTACTGGATGCTTCCTACTATTCATGTTATCACATGGAAGGTTTAAAAACTAAAAGCACTTTTCAGGGTAATTAGTGTCAAAACGTACTTCCAAAGAATGCTGCAAATGCCAAAGGCTTACATGGATTAAAAAACATTTCAGGTTTTGGGGAGTGTTTTTTTTTTTTTTCTTCCCTCCTTCCACAAGCTTTTCTAAATCTATCTCTGGTTCAGTAAGTCCTGATGTGCAGATTAAAGGATGCTTGTCTCATTCTTACACTGTTCCTAAATATCTTGGTCCTAACCACCAAAACTGTTCTTAGAGCAATATTGTCCTGTAGTTAACATCAATGAACTTGCTATAAACTGAAACCTTCTAGTTCCCACATTAAATCTAGCTGTGAAAACTGAGGTTCACAAACAAGTTTCCAAAGACATTTGTAGAGACAAAGTCATCAGTGCTCCAACTCAAGGTTAAGAATTTATGTAAGAAGTGGATATGGATGGCTGCCTGCATAATCACTAGTGCTCTGACCTTGGACACCATATGTGATTTTCATATACTGGCTAACTAGTAGCCATGGGCATAAGATAGGCCTACATCTAACAACAATTTCTTCTCATTTTTTTTCCCTGCTCTGCAGCAAGTACCTTATGATCTAGCTGCAAATTAGGTTTAGTTGACAGATGGCTTGTTATGGGTGGTTGCTATAGAAAGGCGTGTACTTTTCATCTTGAGATTTCTATCTAGAAAAATCCTTTAAGAATGCTATGCACTTCTGAGATGTACTTGCTTCTTCTGCTGCAAATACTAATAAGCTAAGAACCATAAATATTTTCACTACTGCATTCATGGAGCATGGCAGAGTCTTACCACAAATATGACGGGACAAACTGTGCTCTTATCTTTGTCAGTTAAGTAGGATACAGCATCTCTGCTCAGCCTAATAAGACTCACATAGAATTGATGCAAATGAGCATCTTCTCTCAAATGCTTTTTTTCAGAAGTGAGGTAGCCCTTGTAGAAAAGTCTCCACTCTGCTTTGTTCCCAAATATAGAAGAAATAGGTGGAAGGAAACAGCTAATAAAGCCATGCTGTCCTTTGGCTCACAGTAAGGTGCTTGAACCCCAACACCTACCTCTTGAGTAAGAGAAACACAAGAAAAAATAATAATGATTTCTGAATTTTAGCACCACTTGAGAGTAGTTTGTGGCACAGATCTAGAAATGGTCTAGCTGGGGAGCACCACCCCTCTTGACTAGTATTGTTCAGTTTATGCCACTGTTTCTTCGTTCTGCAGGCATAAATACTCTTACCTTCACGCAACATGGAGTTTGGTAAAGGGTTCACCACAATTCACCACGCTTTTCGGCACAGCGAGTGTAGGAAGGCTTTACAGATATGACTTCAAAACACAGCCAGACAGCCCCAGTATTATATTAAAACAGGTGAACTTTGTTAGTAAAAGTAACTTCTGTGAGAAGTTACTGATACAGAGCTTGRCATCCTTCCCACTGGCATTTTCTAAGCTGCCTTTTTGCGAGTTCTATCTACACCGCAGTCACGCAACTGACCTTGAACAAGCTGCCTGAGGTACTGGTGCAGAACTCGGGGTCGGTTACTTTGCTGTACTTCCTGGGTCCTCCCTTTTACAAGGAGTCCTATCCTGTCAGAGAAAGCTGTTCACATGGAGCACACTGCTGAATTACAGAGGCGCTAACATGTCATTTTAACCTGACAACATACATTTATGCCCCAGCTCCCCTCATACAAAATCCCTTCAGATTAAATTTGAAGCAGTACTTCAACAAAAGAGGTAAGGTTTGCAAGCAAGTTGGCCCACACGGCAAGCACAACCATGTCAAACCTTCGCTGCTCACAGAAAACTGTTTTCATTCTCCAAACCTTATGAAGTAAAAGGTAACCAGAATAATCTTTATTACTTGTTCCTCATATATGGCAAAACAATAAAGCTCTTATTTGTATTTTAGAAGTATGGATACCCAGTCCATCTCCAGACATAAATATTGGACCTTTAATGACAGTCATTTTAAATACCTACAAACAATAGTTGCAATGATCTTTTCTTCCTAAGTACTTGTTAAATCAAGAAAACTGACTCAAGCAAAAAAAAATCCTGAGCCATTCAAGGCACTAAAATAAAACAGTTGAAAATAGCATGAGCAATTAAGTATTGATTTAGGACACATCATGTTGTACTATCAATGCTACAGTCCAGCTAGTTTAGCTCTGACACTACCAGCAGGGAGCCTATTCAAACTTACCTGACTACATCTCATTTCCTTCAATACATAAAGCGTTAGTAAGGCACAGGAGACTGGAGTTGCACTGTAAAGATCCTGTTCCCTAGCATGTATTTAAAGCCAAGATAAACAGCATCTGACAGGCTCTGTTGACTCTTGAAAAATGAGGTTAACATCTCCCATACCAGTTCCTGCAATTTTGCGCACACTTTCCTCGCTACTTTTTCATACCCTCTTGGAGGTGGTGAAAGGGTTTGTATCATAATAAGGATTTGTATTTTTAGCAGTTTTTTTTCTTGACTAAAAAAAAATCTATGGTGGGGCATGGGAGAATAGAAGGGGAAGGGCTGAATATGTCCATATTGGGAAAAGTCAAGACATGGTGGTAAAAGTTTCAGCTTGATACAAGGTAACACATTTTTCTTGAATCCAGACACCAGTTTCCACCAGCTGAAGATCAACATTTATGGCTCTTCTAGATTATTTCTTCTTCTGTTAGCTTTCCTAATTTTCAGTCCTCTCTTTAATGTTTTTTTTTCTCAATATGGATGCTGGAAACAGCAAGAGTTTGTGTGGGGACTTCATTTGCTTTCCAGGGACACCATTATCGTGGATACTAACAGTCTTGTTATTAAAAATGGTCTTGCCAAGGGTAAACTCTTCTGTCAATTATTTATGAGTATTATTAGAGACTGCTAATATTCTATACCCCTCTTCTTATTGTGGAGGGGTGAAAGCAATGCCACCTTCCCGAGAAAATCTCCCTGGTTAAGGGATTTATTTAGTTCTCATAAGGCAAATAACTGCACAACTCTGAGATTATCATGACAGTCAGCATTTGATTTCCCATGCTAACGCAATGTTCTGTGTCACCCTTTGGTACTGGAAAAGGCCAGAGTGGCTTTAGGCAATGAGACCAATACAATAGCAACCGCCCCCAGCTTCAGGTAAACTTGTCATTGCAAGACACCTCAAACCTCACTGTAATTTGGTAGCCTTTCCCCTGCTGGCTGACAAAGCACATGCCCATTGGTACAGTGTGCAGCTGTGACCTCTTCTGCCTAAAAGTGTCCTGAGGGAAGACACAGGCATCCAGCATGTGCCCTGGTCACAGGGGAGTGACGACTGCTGGAAAAATAGCAATGATCATCTGACGTAATATAGGTCAATATTTCAAAAAGACTGACTCCTGTTAAAGGACTGGCTACATGATCACGCCTTCAAAAAATCTGTTGTTGTAATGCAAAACCTACACCACACCTTCCTTCCTGAACAGCTGACTGAAAACATCAGTAACTACACCTAAGACAGGGTAGATATTCACTTCAGCAACTCTCAGGATTGCTGAATTTGCAACTTTATCACAAGATATGAAACTTCAGGAAAAAAAAAAAAAGAGTCAATTTTAAGGCCTGTTGTCCTCATGGCTGCAGAGAAAAGTTTGAAATTGTTATCAAAATGTAGGCAAGTAAAAAGGGAAGGATGCAAAAGAGGGAATTCAACTAAATTCTGTAGTATAACAGCAACTTACATGTCTAGTCAACAGTGCTGTATCAACTCATAATTACACTGCTTTTTAAATAATGTGGTCACTTCTGGTACTCAGAACAGGGCTACCAGCAAATCCAGCTGTAAGCCTGCCTTTGCATCACCATTACCCTGAATGACTAGGCCAAGAGCTACTCTGGGGATTTCATGTGATCAATCAACAGCAACAACAACAAAGGCAACAAGTCATTTAATTCTTGCTTGCAGTTGGACTAATCATCTAACATGCTTGTTCTAGTCCCTGCCAGGCACCTCTTCSTGAAGGGTCCAAGCCTGCTTCTGGCAAACAGGCCAAGTGTAAGTGCAGTACAGGAACCCGAAGTCAGGCCTAAGTCCCCTAAATGACACTTCTTCCTTTATCAAAGGCAACTTTCGGCACAGATTATTGTACTTGGCAGCGAGCCACCCACAGTATAATAGCTCATGGGCAGATATGCTTAAAGTGCTAATGCAGACATCCACTGAGCAGTCAATCTACTGCATGTTGATCTGTTAGGTAATCCTATGCGCTATCAAGCTGAGTAGGTCTAGGTAGAAGCTAGGCTCAGTTTTCAACTCTAGCTCAGCAGGACAGATTCCAAGGCCAGCCTTTTTAGCTAACAGCCTTCCTAGAATACCAATCAACTTCTCCCTATGTTTTATTATGTTTTTAATAAATTCAAAGATAAATATATACTGGCATATTATTTTATTTTTGCTTCATAGGTTTAGGTACAGTATCAGAACAACCTGGAATCTCTGCATGAAATTAGGACCTTTTTAACTGCATTAACTAACTACACAAGTTATAAATATATCAAACAAGTTATGAGATGTACCTTCTCCTTCCTTGAATTTGATCCTATGTGGCTAGTCTGTTTCAGGCTGGACAGACTCCTCCCACAAAACACATTTACTCAAGCTGTTAAGGAGCTTGCTCTTATATGGGGCCACATTTACCAAATTATTAATACAAAGTTTCTTACTCGCTAATTACACTCCCCTCCTGCCCTGTTCAGAACTTTGTACATCTGATACCTAGACAGACCATTATGCTCCCCTATGTAAATACATCTTTGCAACCATTCAAATCAGACATACTAAGCATGGCGGAAACTTGGAGAAAGTTCTTCCTTCCTGCCAACAGCTTAGCCTGCTTAGTTCCTGGCATCTAATATTATTCACTGATTTGTGCCTTAAAACACATGGGCTTTCAGGTGATTGCCCAACCATATTTGGGGCATACCACATAAGCTTTCAAAATCGAGGGGCAAGCACTGTCAGATGACAAAGACTCATCGATGTAGAGCGTTAAGATAAATCATGGYGAGCCTGCAAGCCATTTGCTTACGCTGAGTCAGGAGGTCATTAAGGGCAGCATCTCTCCAAGGAACGCAAACCCAACCTCAAATCATGGGGCCCACCCTACAGGCAATCCTGTACAACGGTCAGGTTGACCAGGCAGTAGCTGTTAGAGATCTGTTACCTGATGCTATGAAATACTATTTCCAAATTGCAGCAGCAGCCACCAGTGCTCTGGGTAACTCTATAAAATTTCCACTTAATGATGTTAATTGGATTATTATTTTAAAGACATGCTCACTGCCCCCACATTAATAACAAATGAGTTCTCTCTAATTATTATTAGAGTAACTCCCATACAACTTAATGATTAGGCCATTAAGACTGTGCAGCTGAATTGCCATTAATTCTTGCATTTGAATGAATTAGCTAATAAAGTGACATTATAAAAGGAAATTCCCTTATGCATTTCTAAATTCCTTCACTCATACCAAAAGCACACAACAAATGTCTGTTAAGCACTTTCGCAGCTGCTTTTTCCTTTTATTAAATGTTAAGCTGAAATTATTCATTATAACCTGGAAAAAAAAATGACTATAAAAGCTCCATTATTTTTCATGTTGTGTATTTGCAGGCATTTATAAAATGCAAATTTTTAAACCATTGTGGGTACAGCATAGTATGACACAGTCAGTCACAGGCCTAACATCGGAATAAGCCAAAATTTGAGAAATACGTTTGCTCCAACAGTACAGTGTCAAATGAGATTTCACGCGATAGCCTTTGCAGAATTAGGACTTTCTAGAGGTTCAAATACAACAAAAACTACATTTTTCATAGGGATGTAACTTAACCACTACTTACAGTATTTTAAAATTATATTACTTGCACTATTCTAGAAATACATTAACAGTAGTACAGTTTCTGGRATCTTAATAACTGCACATTTATGAATACAGGATTGAGTTGGAGTCACATGAATGCATTATAATAAAGGTAGAAAACCTCTTCCTTACTAGGGGATACAGACCTTTCAGGCACATTTAGCAATCATATTTACACATTCTGTAGTCATGCAATAATACAAAAAAAGAAAACATAGCTCACAACTTCATTTCATACAGCTCACAGCTGCATGCCTGGCCTCCAGGCCTCAAACTCCTCACATCTGCTTTAGACTGAGCTTTCTACCCTCCTAATTATAAACATTTTCAAAGGTATTGCAGTGATAGAAACAGGAGACATTTTCCTCCAGCCTGCATACACATCACCCCATTTCTTTCTAACCTCATGGTTTTAGACCATAATTTGTGTATTCYGAACACTTATGGTTGGTAGTATTACTTTACTGAGCACAAGATATTGTCTTTAGATTTCTACATTACAAAAATTAGAACTTGCCAGAGATATGCAGCTGCACTGCAGGAACTGATATCCATTAATATTACAGGCAGAATACCATGAAGTAGAACATATAAAAAAGTGCATAGCTTTGGATATGATTACTATGCGCTTTTGGGGGCAGAAGGAGTAAAGATCTCATTGGCATTAATTTAAATGATCATATTGCTCACAGCAGCAAAACTACATCATTTGATATTAACATTCTTAACATTGATATTAAAATCACCCAACTGATATAATGGAAAATGTTCAGTATCTCCTTCAAGGATGAAGAGTAGCAATGGTCAATATTTTCTATTGCTTTTTAAAATGATACATTTATACATGGCTTAACTAGCAATGTAATTTCAATCTAGCACAATATTCATATGCATGTGTAATTAACCAAATGGGTAAATCAGTGAACTGTATGCATGGTTTGTTAACACCTATCAAGCTCAGCAGTTTGCAAGACCAAGAATTATATGTGTAGACTGTCATCTTCCYGAAGAGTCACTATAGCAGTATGATAGTAGACCTGTTTTATAGACTCCAACTGGAAACAAGAAAAGCAAAAAAACCTACACAACATTAAATAGAAAAACATAATTGCTCTTACTTGAATGACACTGTAGAACAAATTCAAATTGCACAGTGGCAGCTGTGGTTAGTCATTTTACTCATGGGATTAACAAAGCCACCTCCGAAAACTGCCTAACCCACACAAAGTCCCAAAGAGTTTATATTAGCGCTAAGGAAAAGTATCTTTGTTACGCATTTGGCTACTCTACTTTGTTACACTGTAATTTTCTTCCTCACTGCGGCCCAGCGGACAGGGCTGGGATACACTGCAAGTGCCATACCTTTTTAGCGACACAGCTACCGCATTGGCTCCTGCTGTTCTCCACCGTCAGAGGGAACCTTAGGAACTCTGGTCCAAGCACATCCTAAAGGCTCAAACCTGAAAATAAGTCAAAACAACAGTAGCTCTTAATCACTGCAACTTCCTTTCTCCAGCTGGAAGGAAATAACGGTCACTTCTATGTCAAGCTAGTGTGTCACACTGCTGGGTCCATACAGTGCTGGGGTCACAGTTCCTTGTTACGCTGCCAGCAACAGGGGAGTTGGGGGTGCAGAAGACATCGGCTGTCCGACCCTCCCCCCTCTCCCTGAAGGGAGAGCGGTGCAGCCTGCCCCAGCCCCAAGGGAAAGGCACCGCTGCCGGCAGGGGGACCCACCTGCGGCCGCGGGAGAAGGCAGCTCTGCCTCTGGGCCCGGCCCTCTCCCGTGCAGGGCTTCGAGGCCCCTGGCGCTCCCTCAGCGCGGAGCAGAGGAGGCCACGCGCCGCTTCCCCGCCGCGGCCAGGGACAGGCCGGGGGGCCCGCGCCGCGCGGGCGGCCCGGGGCGAGAGGCGGCAAGGCCGGAGAACGGCCCCCAGCAGGGCCCCCAGCGCAAGCGGCGCGCTCATGCCCGGAGAGCCGTTACTCGGCCCCAGGGGCCTTTCCCCAGCGGCGCCCGAGGGGCCGCGCCGTCCCTCGGCGCTGCAGGAGGCGAAGGAGGAGCCGCGGCGCCTCCCTGGGGTTACTACGGCCAAGTGGTGGCCATGGGGGGGGGGGGCTCGCGCGAGGCAGCGCCGCTGGCGGCGGCGATTTGAAGAGAAAAGGCGGGAAGAGGCGGTTGCGTGCCCAACGGTTAACTGCCAACGGCCCGCGCGGCGCGCGCAGGCTCTGAGGCGAGTGCGGCAGCGGCGGCATCGCGCCGCCCGGCTCCTCAGTGCCCGTCTGAGACGCGATGGGAGAAACTTGTCCTCGGCCCGGTTACGAGCGCTGCTCAGACAGAGGAGGCTGCGGGCGAGGCCCAGAGCTGCTGAGGGAGGCTGGAGCCATGTCAGAAAGACTCCTCTGAGGTAATAAAAACGATTGGCTGCAAAAATCACTAGTGCAGGTCACAGAGCCTCTCCTTGCACTCTGTGAAGTGGGAACAAATAAAAGAGCAGGCTGAAGCTTGTTAAAGAGCTGTTTCATATGTTTTTTCTTTTCAGTGTGATTGAATGATAGATTTTACAAAGACAACAGTGCAAAAAAATCTAAATTCCACTAGCTATTGTATGCTATTACCATCTTATTCTTAGTTATGGCTTGACTGTGAAATGGGTTATATGATTCAAATTAACTTGTACTGAATTTTCTCAAAGTTATCCAGAGGCATGACAGCCCTCAGACTCCATGTACTAGTGGGAAACGTTCGTGTGTCTGTAGAAGAGGTCCAGCTCTGCTTTGGCCAAAGTTCCTCCTTCTTGGCTTATAAAAAGTGGCTATTGCAAATAAAACTCTTGTAGGCAATGTCCCACACCTGGGTTGTGGGATTTCTCATTATCATTTCCTTTAATGCAAGTTCCATAAAAGCATATTTATTTAGAAAAATAGTGATATTTATATAGCAAAAGACTAATTTTCTTTTGCTTAATAGCAAGGTAGCTTGGATTGTGGTTACATCCTTCATCTCTAGCTTCTGAAAATTAGTTTTCTTCTCTGGCTGCTTCTGAACTATTAACAACCACTGCTAATACAGTAGTAATGAACATCTGGAATGTGACAGCTGTTGGAGTTAATATATAAAAACAAAGTTACAGCTTGGTTTTTATTGACTTGTTTGGATCACAGCTGAAGGCAGGAAACTCAAATGTGTAGCTGTTTGTCTCCCCATAGGAACTGTGGGTTCTGTAGCTAATAAGAAAACTCTTAGCCTGGTACTTTCCTACCCTTTATACCAGATAGGAGGCAGCAGGTTACAATTTGATATGTATGCATGATTACTCTATCAGTGTTCTTGCACAAAAATTACATAAAACCTCTTGCAACGCAAAGATTGGGAAATTAAATGATTTTGGTTAAAAGTGCTCTCTAACCTAACTGCTTCCTTGGTTTTGATGACACAGCCTTATTTACACAAACACACTCTGCCCCATTCAGTAGCTAGTTGCTGTTTGCAGTTTAGTCTGTTAGGTGAGTGTGTAAGCCCACAACATCTTTATTTCACTGTGTTGTCCTTCTCAAATTCAGTCTCGCTTTCAGAAATAATTTCCCTTTGGCTTCACAGCAGTGATAATCATTGAAGCATGAGTCCTTAGCCATTAATGAAGTTGTAGTCAGAATATTTCTGCAAATAAGGTGATTATCCTTATTTGATACCAGAATAATCCCTTACGCTCCATAGAATGGTGCATGACTAGAAGAGCCTGATGCTGATTTATGTAAGGTGCTGKTTTTTTTTGTTTTTTTTGGGGGGGGGGCAAAACACTGCAAAGACACAGCAGGAGTATGCACATCTAAACAGCTTAATTGGTTATAAGCAAGTGTAAATATTCTATACAGGGAAATTATCTAAATTTAAACAGGGTTAAGTTCCCTATTTTAGTAACCCTTGCTGTATTTTTACAGTGAAATAGAAAGTGTCCCTAGCATATTTCTAGAGGTAGGGTATAGGAAGACTAAAGTTATATATGAGGCCTGCAGTAGAACTCTCAAGGTAGCATGTGAATCAGTGGGCCATCTATATGCTCACGTGACCAGGTCTCTATCGTGCTCTGTGTGAATCTTGCACATGAGTTGCAGGAGACCTGTTAGCTTTAGGTTTGAAACTCTTTTCAGGTTGAACAAAATTTGGAGAGGGTAAAGGAGACTCTCAACTAGAAAATATTGTTCACCTCTGTATGAAAAAGCATATAGAATGAAATGGATCTGTATTTTGGGTGCCTTTGATGCTGAGCTAGTCATTACTATGATACTGGATTCGTTTTTTTGATGGCCGGGGCAAAACTGTTGCGTGCTTCTCAAGCTATGTTCTGTAAAAGTCATTCTCGCTTTCCAAGCCAATACTGCTTTCTTCTACTGAAAATATCAGTAGATATTTTCTCTCCCAACCAAGCATTACATTAATTTAACATTCAGATTATAAGATTCAGTACTGGAATTCCTTGCATCTTGGAAGTTAACGTTGCTTTGGCACTGCCGGCTTAACTGCTTTGCTCATTCTGCACATTTTCGACCTGGCTCTGCTTCTAGGGATTTCAGCAGAAGTTTTATTATGAGTGAAGAACAACAGATCTCTTCAGAGTCAGAACTGAGCAGGGAGAAATAGTGTGTGAAATAGTCCGTACTCTATAGGGTTCCTATCAAATTTCTTACCCAGATCCGCCTTTGGAATAGTGTTCTTCTACTGGTAATTCAATAGCAGTTATAATAGATTAATGTCATGAGAAATAGCTGACCCCTCTTAACCATGACTTGCATCTAAATAAATGTCCTAATATCAAAGTTTTCCATAAATGGGTAATGGCAGAGCTTGGCTGAAAAATGCTTACTTCTCACTGCGGCGACTTTCTTCACCAGCAATCAGTACATGACTGCACAGTTGGATCCATTGTCTGCCTTCAAAACTTGTACTGTTTGTAGAATTCTTTCCTGGTGTTTTACAGCTAATGTTAGCACGTGCGTCTGCCCTGTACAGCCAGTGGGGAAATGCACAATCCTGCCAGAGTGGAGGAGAAAGGGTTCAGAGCAAAACTGCTGTGGAAAACTTTTCCTTTCTTCGTTCACTGAAAAGGAAACAGAGGAGGACTATCTTCCTAAGCTTGAACTCTAAGTTAGTATTGAGAGCTAGATGCTCTGGAGATCCCTCTTGTAGTATCTCTTCTTCAGTAAAGACTTGTATTTGGTATAGTTGTTACTGATCTTTTGTGTTTGTTTCCTTCCCACTTACCCTCTCCTAATCAAAGTCGACATCCAGCCATGGCACAGCCAAGGAAGTAGGCAAGGGTTAATGAGAGCYTCTGCAAGTGAGAGACTAGTTAGGCCCCTGCAACCTGTATGACTCAACACAACCAGAGTTCTGTAGCAATATTTGCACCTGCCCTGTTTGACATAGGATTTCTTAATTTGATGGTGTTTCTTCATGTACTGCTAGACTGCCATGCCTTATGTGCCCCCAAAAGAATTAAAAATGGCAGGCCTCTCACTGAGGGACAAAAGCATCAGACCCCAGGGAGCAGAAAGCAATGCATTCTTTGCAGTATGGCAAAGGTGTTCTGAATCTCTAAAAGTCAGTGCGGAGGGGAGAAAGAAGGGATTCTAGGAAGGGGCTAAATAGGTCCATGTATCACCCATAATGTTTCCCCAAAGCTACAAAAGGGAGAGCAGAAGGCTATATACAGTACTTCTGCCAATAGACRGCAAGCTTGATTTAATCTGCCCTTATGCTATCTTTCCCACAGCAAAAACTTCCTCCTATTTTGCTGGTGAATGGAATGAGTCATAAGCTTGAAAATTCATTGGTATTGAAACATTAATATGACTGAAACTTCAGCATTTTAGAATGAGCTAGTCTAAATAAATGCCTTGTTTTATAAAGATATTTCTGAGAAAGTGTTCAGTAGCATTTTGGGCAGGAAAAGGGGAGGTGCTAAAACTGTGTTTAGAGAATCTATATTTGACTGTATTTAATCTGTTTTAAAACAGAATTGCCTCAGTTAAAGAACATCTTTCACTGTGCTAACGTATGGCATGATTATTTTAAACTCAGACTGAAACCTTCAGGAATAGGAGCCTAACTATGTATTCTTAATGGCATTTGAGCTGCTAAATCACTTATCTTCAGACTACAAATCCATCRGAGTATAACCTCAGTGAGAATTTCAGCTTTTTTTGTGTAAGTTCTGTGTAATGTAAAACACATTTTATCCATCAGGGTTTTACTTTTCTTATTAAGAACCTTGTGTGCTTGAAAAGGACATGCCTAGTGCCTTGTTAACATTGAAGTGTGAAAGTTTGAAGAAAAATACTCTGAAATTATAGTAAAGGTAGGAAGATGAGTTTAAAAAGCAAAACATCTTCAGGTATTTAAACTATAAAAATTAAGGTGAGAGAAGTAAAGAGAAGCTCTGTTTTTAAACTGAAATAGAACCCTTTTCAGCAAGGGATGAATATTCATAGGCCCAGAGTGGGGCCTTAGCCATTGTCTGTTATTAATAATGATATTTGTGTCTTCATTTTAACTAGCTTTTTCAGAGAGCAGCTAGATATGCAGGTCCCCCAAAGTAATCTCARTCTTAAATGGGTGAGCAATTAACATGTGCTAGTTAGTTCTGTGGTCCCAAGATATCTGTTATTTAAAGTGTTAAAGATGCCATGTGGTATTATAGGAAAAGGTCAGTCCCTCACTTGGTCCTTGTCAAGGCCTGTAAAGGGAAGGCACCCATGACAGAAAATATTATGATAATTTGAATATTTCAGTCAAAATTTGTGTACTATTGTAAGACTTGAACTTGAGGTCTGAACTACTCAGGGTTGCTTCTGTGCTCMTAAACAATTTTCCCAGCAAGATCATACAGCAAATATTCTCTTGTCWGTAAACTAAAGCAGCTTTCCCGTCAGCTTGTCAAATTTAGGAAAAGCAAGAGACAGTTCCTTGACTGAATTAGAGTCTATATATTCCATTTCAGGAGCTGTTCCAAATCTTGGAAACCTCTTACTAAAGGCTTGACACATATTGACATGAGCAAGTGCCAGCATAAGTAAGGCTRGGCAGCATGATCCTAACATGGCTTAATGATGATTTTTCATAAGTGATTCATGGCAGGGGATTTAGGCAGAGCATTCAAATCTGAGAAAACTTGTTTTAAGAGCCAACAAAATTGCAATAGTTGGCAGTTACCAATGACAACTTGGTCAAGACAAACTTTTAGCAAAATCATATTAGCTTTGCAACCAACTTGGCACCAGTGGCTAGAAAAATGTAAGCGAGGAGTGATTTTGTGTGGGGGTGCCACTCTCTGAGCTTTGATTTTACTCAAAGAAGTGTTGGCCAACTTTTAAATCACTTTTCCCAATGGTAGGTGGCTCTCTTAAGACTCTCTGGCACTCCACACATGCCACTGAAACTGAGATCCCACATGCTACAGGCTGGAACTCTTTGTTGGCTGTTTCTTGAATCTAACAGTTTTTTATGCATGCAGTCAGACTGGTGAGAAAGCACATAGTTCTTTGTAGCTGCAGAAGTACTTATTTGTAGCCTTACTCTGTGCTGTTTTCCCAGAATCTTCTATTTTCTCTTCTGCGTTCTAAACTGTAGTAACATTGACTTCTATACCATCTAGGTCTTTCGTTCAGTGTACCAACAGCAGAGGTACAGAGGTGCAGATGCTCTCTCAGTCTAAATGGAGAGGAGGTATGCATCATGTGATGAAAGAATGTACCCTAAATCTGGTCTTAGTGTGGTAAGAGAGCACCATTAGCTGCCATCATCCCAAGCAGACTGATGCTAAGGCATTAGTTGAGACTGAGAATCTGCCCAAAGCTTATAATTGCCTGCATTACTGGAGTGGTAGAAAAAGATGCCTTAAAAAACAACTTTTTTTTAATAAAGATGACTTTGAACTTGGGATGTGGGAGAACTAGGTTCACTGCCACTTTTTGTGTGTCTCAAGTCAAATTCAGTAAAAACCCTCATATATCCTTACCTCTTGTCTTAACTGCTTATTAAACAAGGTGAATTCATTGGGCTAGGACTTTTGTATAGTACTCAGCATAAATGAGCCATGATTTGGCTTGTACTGCTATGCACTACTACAGTATAAGTATTAGCAAATCCTTTTTTTTCTTTTTCTTTGTGTTTCTGGTTTAAAAAAAATAGCAAAAAGCTGACATCTGAAAGAAGAATGAAATTGAAAAACAAGGTAATGGAAATTTTTTGAACTTTGAAGCATAACATGATATACTTTTTGTCTTTCTTCTGAGAGCTGCATCTCAGTCTGTTCCTGCATCCAGCCCATCTTGGCTGCTATATTCTTTCTGTAGTTTTTCTAAGACTTGCAAAAGAGGAGAGTCTTGCAGTTGTCTTAAGTGATATTCCCTGTATGTATTTATTACACTGGTCAGACAAGAAGATGATGCTTGAGGAAAGGAGTATGCAGGATGTTCATTTGCAATGCTACTAAGTCTGTCTTTGACAGTACCAAAGCAAACAAATTCTGATAGAGTGCCTTGGAGCATACTGCATTACAAATTCATACCTTTAGTTTAAGAGAACAAGGAAATGCCTTGTGTTTGAGGCAGATGTTTCTGGGAAGAAAGCTCTTCTGAGAAACAAGGAGAAACAGGCGTGGGGAATAAAAGGTCAGCTGAAAAGAGTTCTGAATGCCAGGAATGACATATTGATTTCTTTTCTTTTTTTTTAAACTATGTAAAATCATTCTTAATGTGTTCTCTCCAACCACTGTCAAGGCTTATTCTAATCACTGTCTGAAGAAAATGAATGGGAGGCTACCAAAGAAAGCTGTAATATGGAAAATAGATTCTTTCTTCAGGGAAGAAAAGGTTTTGATTGTGATTAAAGGTGCTCTTACTGACTGAGTTTTCAAGTAGATGTAATTTCTAATTACTTTAATTATCTCATCAGGAATATAAAGCTAGAGTTATTTTAATCTTCTATATAATTTATAAAATTAATTTTCAAGATTCATTATAAAGTTTKAAATTATCAGGATTATAAAGCTATACTTATTATTCTGTAGTTATTTGATATAGTTATTCCTCCAACATTAAACTTCATTGACTCCATATGAAACATTGATAACACAGGTTTATCTGATGAGGAAATGTGTTCATTTTCAAATAAATAAGAGACTGTGCTTTAGAGCCTTTAAGGGTTTACTGATCCCATTGCGATTTCTCTATCATAGTGATATGGAAATTCACGTAGTCGTTATATACCCTAACAATATTTCAGCTTGTACAGTTTACCTTTAGGCACAGCCACTACACTCTAAGGTTCACATCTCAAGATGTGAGATGAGGAAGCTGAAACTGGTTACAGTCTGGCCCCTCTGGAGTTAAATTGTTCCTTGTTGTGTGCCAAGTTCAATCTCGCACCTGTATTTTAACAAGTGAGGCTTCTGGGTGTAGCTCAACAGCCTAACAAGTTAATTTATTTAAAAAAAAAGGGGGGGGGCAAAAAAAAAAGCACTAAATATTATGACAAGCTGTAAAAGAACTTAGCTAAATGTTAAATTATAAACAAAGTTTAGTTTTTCAGTTGGCTAGAGGTAGTGGCTGGAAGATCATGTAAATAAGTAGCAGTGAAAGGTTCGTTTATTTATTTATTTTATAACACGTAGGAAACTTGAAGTCTGATTTCTTCAGCTATGAAAGCTTAGTTTTGAAAACTCTGATATCATACAGGCTGGAGAGAAGCTTCAAATAGTTGTTAGACCACACACAATACTCAAATGGTCTGTAATTCTTTGTGCACCTGAAACTTTTGTTGTGGTAATACAGTTGGGTTAGGCAGAGAATACTATTTTATTTTACCTTTGTAGTCAAGACCAAGCAGTTGCATTATAGAACAGTCTAAACTTGTAACTTATCTCTGGTCTGCCAGAACAAATGTGTTCTCACTTCTGGAGTACAAGTTGCTTCTCAGAACTGTATTTTGAAGTATTATGAAGCCTACAATATAAAGCTTTAAAAACTAATGTATACTGCAATATTCTAGCTGTTCATGATATTTCGATTTAAGCCCTGATTCTGCTCTTAGTTGGTTAAATTACAAATAAATAAATAAAAATAAAATAAAAAAATTATGGCCTTCAATAGATGCACGATTGACCCTTTATATAATTGATAATATTATATTCATACTGAAGTTTTTGTAGGAGGACATGTAACATCTATGTGGATAATTAAAGAGTTTGTCATGACACTTCCATGAATAGCAAACAATTGCATTGGTTAGACTGAAACATCCTTAGGCTGAAAGAGTAATTATTGGGATTTGGGCAATTTTGGCTAGATCGGGAGCTCTGAGGTAGAAAAACATAAATTCCTGCTTTAATGGAATCCACTGTGGCTTGCTATCAGAACCCTGATGAGAAAGTAAGAGATTCACACCCACTGCATTACAAAATGATTCTAATGATCATTACAGTGGTCATTAAAATGATCATTACAAAATGATTACAAATTGATTCTAGTGCTGGCATTTAAAATCTATAAAACTTCTCTGTAGATATGGAAATCTACATTGCAAATGAAGATTTAATAACTCAGTTATGTGGAAATCAAGTGAATTAAGTTCTTCTGAGAAAGGTTTTAAATCTCGGATGACTTCTGCTTTCTCCATGACAGGGTGTGTGTTGTCTAGTCCTCCAAAATACCAATTAATGTTTTCCTCTTTGTTGCAGTTTATTTATATCCATTATTAATTTGCCAGATAATTTTTAAAATCATCTCTTCTGAACACCTGTGACTTTGAGAGGAAAAGAAATCTAAAACTACTAGAGATAAAGCACAAACGTACGGTACCATTTTCTGCCCTAAGATGATGCAATCTAATAACAATAAAACTTTAAAGGAGGATGCCTTTCTGGTTTTTTGTAATCATGMTAACGTATCTGTGGCCTGTTGAAACAATCAAATATAAATTTGCTCCTAATTATTGATATCAGAGCACAGAAAAGATGCTTCAATGGGGAAGGATAACATCATTCTTCATTTTTAATAAACACTATTTGGACAGAGCCTTTTAACTGTAGGGGAAAGTTTTAAAAGATAATGATGCAGAGAAACAATTCAGAGACAGTGCAAGGTCTTTTTTTATGGTGGGAAAGGAAGCTGTATTAAAACGCTAAAACTAAACTGCCTGATGTCTGGCAAGCAGTGATCCCATTTCATGCACTGTTGCAGACTTTCTTTGACATTAGGAACATCTCATCAGGTCTGTTTGACATCTGTTTTATTGTGGGAGGTATTGTTCTGCAACACCTAGCTACAGTAATGTGGGGTTAGTTCTCCTATGCCCTAATTTCCAATAGGCTGAAGTTTTGCTACAGCAGCAGCCCTTCCTTTCCAGGAGCATCAGGCAGCAAGTACTTCATAGTCTTCAAGAATGAGAAATGGAAAAAATATACTGAAAAGAAATGCGTAAGTGATTGATATGGAATATACATTGGTAGTGGTTCTATAAGAGATGCCTTGTATGACCTTAGAGACTATGTGATTTTCCACACCTTTGTTTCTCACCTGTTAAATTGAGGTAGGACCGTTCATTGATTTTTTTTTTTAATTTCTTATTTAGAAGTTCAATAAATGAAGAATCTTGCTGCAAATATAGAGCAAGTGGGATTTTAATCCGAGGCATCTAGTCATGTAACATAAATGATAAACAAATAGAAGTTTAGGTGAACCAATTTGAGGATGCCAGGAAGAACATAAGAGTACTACTTAAGATTTACAGAGTAGAATCTGGTGTGCCTCTATAAATATGCATTTTTCTACATCTATTTTCATATCAGATAAGCTTTAATTTCAGTAAATATAATATTAAATACTATCTGCCATTCCTGAAACTCTGTTCTAGGAAATGTGCATGCTATTTACAGTAATGCCAGAGGTTTTTTAATGATTTTTAAGTTAATGCCAAACAAATCAATTACCTGCCAGTTTCTCTTTCCACTTTGTCACCTTTTTATAACAGAAGAGTCCTCTAATTGTGTTTGTTTATAGACTGAAACTCTTAGTCAATAAATGTTTTTATTGACTTGCAGGGAGTTCAATATTTGGTTAACATTAAAGTGGCTGGMTTATGGGAGAGCTCTGAGAAGTGACTGTGAACCCTATAAAGTGGGTAGATAAATGTCTGTGAGCTCTGAAGTGCTGATGGAAAAATACTATGTCTTGACTCCCCTATTGCCCCAAGGGGTAAGTCTCTTATCTCTCTACTCCACCCTGCCTTTTTTTTTTCCCCTCCCCAAAGGATAAGGATTTTCAATTCAATATTTTTCTTCGTGTCATAAACTCTTTAGGAGGAAGTTAGTTTGTCAAGTGTGACAATCTATAGTAGTTTGAGCATTAGATTCTGAAGATATTAATCTCCAGGTCACTTTGGGAGCCAATAGCCACAGAATGAACTCTCTCAAATAAGACTGTTCTCTGGAGACAGCATTGATCTAGGATTTAAGCTCAGCACAAACTATTAAAGCAACTGTGCTCCGTTGCACAGCGGTAAAAACACTGCTGATTCCTTCCTGCAGAGCATGGGAATTCCAGAAGGAATGGGAAACCAAACTAGAATTTCTAATGTCATGCTAATGAACTTCTGACTTAAATCAACTAAGATGAATGACTAGTGAAGAAACAGCTCTGAAAAATGTGTAGCAGATTTGGAACATAAAATAAAATGGGCAGTGGTAGATAAACAGGAATGTTGATTTTGCTGAGAAGCTTGCTTGCTGGATGAAGTTTGGCTATCTTTTGTGTTGTGAAGGCAACTCATTATAACAAACCAATGTAACATTTGGAGCCATCCATAGGGTTAACTACACCGTGCAGAGGTTGTTAAGCTCTGTGTCAGTTCTGTCTCCTTTACTCTTTCAGTATACCAATTGTAAGACTGAGTGAAGAAAGGGAGTATTACATTACCAGCTAACAATATGAGGAGAGAATCATTTTAAAGTAGCAAGCTGGCTTTATTTTAGTTTGTTACCTAACTTATGCCAAGACAAGAGATGGATCCTTACATACGTGCATTTGATAGGCTGTACAGGAAAAGCTGGAGCATCGTAGTTGGCTCAGAAACATGGAATGACAGTAAATAAGCCTTTATAAATCCCAATTTGAGGACTTTGTCTAATGTGACTTAGACTTAGAGATACTGATTTCCTCTAAATACCGCAGCTGGAAGGATATCTCAGCTGGACTCCACAAAACTGACAGGTGAAAAGATAAATGTTCAAAATTAAAATCAAAACATAGCAGATGCATAATTTTAGTAACATCAGTAACCCTAGTATATTTCAGGTGTGCCTATACACTGAAGCAATCAGGCCATCAAAAACTAAAACTGTACTACTCAAAATTCAGCAGTACTGCAAAAGAAAGTTGCTTTAGCATTAATACCAGCCTAAATAACACATTTCATGAAGTTTCAAACACCAATTTTCCAAAACTTGTTTTCTCTTTTAAAAAACGGTAGAACTAGTTCTCCTAATTGCGAGACTTCAGCGGGAATATTTGTGGCCAGGTCAAATCATTTAAGCTTCTTTAACTTTCAGAGGTTGAACTAGTAAGTTACAGTATTTGAGAATACAGTATGGAGATGTAAATCTTAAACTAAACTTTTTTTAAAGAGACTTTAAAAACTAAGCTGTCTCCTTTTCTGTGYAAGTCTAACAGGAAAGGTTTGAAGGAAATAGTCTGTATTGGAAGAACCATACTGAGACTGTCTTTTTGGCTAATGCATGTTTAACCTTTACTATGGCCATCTGAGCGTGAACAAAATTAGTCGGATTCTGTCCTATGGCCACTGTGTGCCAATCTCCAGAGAAAAGCAGCTCTGAAATCTGCTTAGTCTTTAATTTTTTTCTGTAAGGTAGGTTTTCCTGTCTCATCATCATTCTGAACCTTCTGCATTTTGTAGGTGTTACTTCTGCAACGTGGCCACCAGGACTCAATACAGAAAACAGAGGTTGAAAGCTTTTGAAAACTTTGTCACTTCAGTATCCCAAGATCCCAGTGAAACTCTTTCTTAAATAAACTATCAGTTAAACAATTTAAACTAGTCAGTTTAGACTGTCATTTTCCACTGTGTGTCTGTCTGGCATTTGCTGTCACAGGCAATGGTGTTGTACGATCATATTTGTATATTGAACTCTATATATTAAAGCTCAACTAATTTAATACAATTTAACATGAAATAATAAGTTTTATTTAACATGCAATATTTTAATGAAGGTTAATTCCAAAAATTAATGCTTATTTTTTAAGTTACAACTTATTTTATGCATGCTTCATGCCTTTCATCACCTGCTGCTCACAAGGGCAGATTCAAAAGAACACTTCAAATTGATTTTATGACTGTCTGTAACCAGGGAGAAATAAGCTGAGCCAGAAGTGTTCTGTTCAAGCAGTTATGGAATGTTCAATTGTGTTGCCTGTCTGCATTAGGTGCTCCTGAATTTACATTCTGAGTTCACTAAGTCATTGAAAAGATGTCTGGGACTAGGTATTTTGTCCCTAAAACCCTGTTCTTCTTGTATGTCCTCACAAGCACAGGTGTCTCAGCATGCCTCACTCAGAGATGAAAGTGAAATATTTTATCTCAACATAGAAGAGTGGTTTCCACATCTAAAGGAAATACTGAAATATAAATTCTTGCAATCTTAAGAGTGATAGCCTGTTTCACCTCAGCCAAGCGACTTTATTTTTTCTCCTGTTTTGTTTGCTTCAGTGCAGGGCAGTAGCAAGGTCAGAAACATCCTGTTGAATTTTGGGATTTGGAGCACATGAAGGACTGATACTACTTTCTCCTTTTTTGCAGGACAATCTTTGGAAAACTAACTACTGTTCCTGTGTATTTCTTCAATAACAGGGCCTTGGCTCATCTGTCAAGATAGCTCTTGAGCTGGAGTTATTGAGCTGGCTTGCTATCATGAACATTAAGATCTTTTAAATTTTCTTTGAGGCACATAATAGACCAGGTATTTTCTTTGACTTTYGTACTGTAAAATCCCTGATGCATCGTGAGTCTGGACCTCTATCATTTGGTGAAGTATTGATAGGCCAAATTCAGCAGTCACCACTTATGCAGCAAAGTTCAGCTCATCTGACAATCCTGTGTAACATTCTGAGTAATTTTGTTCATGAGTGTTTGTGGTTTTCTGTTTTTAGTGTGTTTTTTCCCCCCCCCCCCCCACAGGGATTTAAAATGCTGATAAAGTATTGTTGTTTGCACACTATGAATTGAGTTTTGAATCATCTGCCAGGGCCCTTTTTTCCCCCTCCCTGAATCTGAAGAATGAAACAGCTGAAGAAAATATAGTAGGTTCTAGATCTTATTTTTAAATGGTATTGGGGTATCTAATTACTGGTGACATCAGTTGGATCTAAATGCCTCTGATAACTATCTCTTCTAAATGTTATTCTAATTAGTTATTGTGTACTTTATTCCATTCTTATATATTGGCTGTGTCAGCGGATTCCATCAAGGTATGGAAGAAAGTTTCCCACCTGTCTCCATTCCCTTTGCACTGCTTAGTTGGTGAAAGGGGAGACTCCTCAGCTAAAGGGATGTGCCTTAAGCCTGCTCCCAACACAGATGCTTCTGCTTGCAGAATGGCTTCTTACGGAAAGAAGGTCTTTATGGATGTTGAAGTAGTTGCTAATGGTTCTTGCAGAATCAATACTTAGGTAAGGAAGATCTGAATAAACTTAGTAACTTCATGGAGTTCTCCTGAAGGATAAACTTGGTATAGCCAAGAATCTCACACATAGGTTCCTCTTAGCATTGCCAAAATAGTTGCCTGAGTGTAATCAGAGAAGTATTGCTTTTCAGATAACTAGGGTGATGTCACAGACAATGAAAAGGATAACTCAAAACTGTGCTTAAAAAGAGAGTTGCCAGTAACAAGCCACCATACCAAAATGTGGTCACACTCTGTATGCTTGGAATAAGGATTTAATTTAAATGTAATGAGTTTCTTGTATACTAATTAAATCTAAATTGATTAGAAATATATGTTCAAATTTAACAACTGGGCTACAAAAGAAGCATTTATTATGTAGCTATTGAAGTGACTGTTCTCAATCAATTGATATTTCATGTTCAATAACAAAAATAGATGTAATGTAAATGCAGAATCCATCCTGTTTAGGACTCAGGATTAAATGCTTTCCAAAAATGTTTATCAGAATTTCACATATCCTGATGTTTTGAACTAAATACTGTTAACTCCTGGGGTTTGTTTAGAGAAGAGACCCTAGAAGGACTATAGTTTGTGGCTGATTTGATCAAATGATAAGGTGTTTTTTTGTTTGGGTTTTTTTGCCTCTTCTCACCTGTGTGTCTACAGCAGATATATTTGTGGGAAGGATGTGATGCTTAATTAACCCTGAAATTGTTACATCTGGTCTAATTAGCATATAAATTGGGGGGGTACTATATGCTTGATGCTGTAGTCTATTCCATGAAATTTATTCCTCTGCAACTAGGATATTCTTGCTTGCTTAAATGATTTGATTGTTTTAATATGAAAATGCTAGCTTTGTCCTCTGTCTTGCATGCACCCTCTAGACTACTACTTAAATTACATTTCACCTGATAAATAGCATTACTGAGTGTTGAGAAAATGAACAAGATCCTGATTGTTCTGAATCTGTTTCTGAATAAGCTTGGAGTTCTGATTTGTTCACCATGTACATTATGATGAATGCAGTCCACATCCAGTTGCAGTTGATAGGATTCAGATGTGCACAAATATTTTCTTGTTTTGAGTGCTTTAGTCCGGGTACATTCAGTCATTCAAACTTGCAGTTGATTCTTGCTCATATGCTATCAGTTTCATTAGAAAAGTTTCTCCCTGTGATTTGCAGAAAGGTTTGAGGAAAGTCTGACTAGAAGATGGCTGGATTTTACAGAAACACCGCATTCATAATAGAGACGAAAGAAATGAACACATTCAAAACCTTAAGTTATGGCTCTCCCTTCATATCAGAATGTGAAGGCTATGGATAGAGGGTTCTGACATAAAGAGACTATAGTAGAAGTTATCTTCCTTAGAGTGTTATTGCCTTTGACTCCCCATTAACTTATTCTAGGCTTCCTATCACTCCTCTGTGTGATGGATAGATTGGAGATGCCTAAATTACAAGGATTAAATAAAGACTTCAGTGGAGCACAGAATATAATTATTTTCTGTAGCTTGGACCTCCGTGAAGGGTCTTCAGTCAAAGAGAAATAACCATTTGAAGACCTCTGTCTCATGAATGTGGGATGCAGCCCCCTTAGACTCTTTTGCCATTAGTTGAATGGCTGTAAATATTTATCAGTTCTTCATTAAAATACAGAAAGTCTCCCAAGTTTCTTTCTGGCTGTGCAGTATTAGGATGGGGTAGTGTCTGGTAAGATCTGCTTTATTTAGTTATTTATGGTAGCCAGATCAGTGTATCTATAGAAACTAAGGCTCTTATTTCTCCTTTCTGGAACAAGGCTTTTTTAAATATAAATAGCAGTAAGCTGTTAAATGTCCAAACTCAAAACTGAGTGATATGCAGTGTCCCTGTAGGCAGTCTGTAGCAAGTCATGAAGCCTATTTGCTATATTTGTACCTCTCTGTGCAGCATGGAAAGATTGTTTGAGGGGGAAAGATTTGACTGATGTTCAGAGGGGGGTTCTTTTCTTGTGTGTGGCAATTTGGGATTTTGTAATGAAGTCCTTGCCTAGAATGGCTTAACACAATTCCCTTCTGTCAGCTAACATTCAGTGCTTAGTGCAGCACGTTTGAGCTGTGTGTGGCACAGCATGCTGAGCAATTGCATGAAGTTGAAACTCCTCTAGAGAAAACGGGAGGGAGACAGGAGACCTTCGCTCTGTGAGGGAAGTGGAGAAGAGTTATCAACCACTGAAAATTCAGTGCAGGGCTGTTACACCACGGTGATGCCTCTGTAGCTGGTTGGTTATGAGGCTCCTGTTTGGGTCCTTCCTGCTATATATCCTTATCTTGCAGTATTTAGTTGGCATTATTTACTCTGAAATTTTAAATACTTTTACAGCAGTGTCTTTTTACCACCTGCTTCCTAAACCTGAGACACTTGCAGCTAGTTGTCAAAGTCAATGAAAACATTTTTTAAGACAGCCTGTGTGATAGATTTAAACACCTCTCTTTTTTTTTTTTTTTTTTTTGGTATCTTATTAGTTACATGACTGTCTTTCCATAAACAAAGTATTGTGGCTGGATACAGCTTGGTTCAAAGGAAGCCTGAAAGAGTGCTTTCTTGACTAGCTCTTCCTAATTTAGAAGCACTGTTTGGAAATTTATGTTTTACTAGAGTTACAGGCTGAGAAATTCCTTTTCCAAAGACAGTTCTGTTACACTGTTGTCCCTTCTAACACCAATACTCTTTTGCAAACTAGTAGCAGATATCTGGGTTTTGCAAATGTCCCTGTTAGAAGAGAAATTTATTCTGTAAGGTGTGAAGATAGAGTAATTTTCACTAGTCTATTTGTGTGTGTATGTTAAGAATTTTGACCTGGAACTATCAGATCATGAAAACTCTCTTCTTTACTTTGGTTTCAGTCACACTAGAATTTGTTAGTAAATTTTCCTAACTGTGCTTGGAACTCATGACAAAAAAAAAAAAAAAAAAAAAAACTTTTATTCAGGCTAAAAACTTTTTCACTGCTTAAAATTTTACTGCAGATGCATAAGCTAATGTCCCTTACCATAACGTATTGCCCTGTTTTAAAGCCAGTCTGAAACAAAGTGCTTAGTTCAAGGAACTAATTAGGATTCTGGGGGCTACCTGTAAAGATGGCTAGCCTGCACAGATTGAAATCTATAGCTCTTGATAAGCTGGTGCTTGGCAAATGCTAAAAAGGTAGGAATTTGAATGTTAAGTGCAAGCTGAGAAATGTGACTTCTCCCCCCCCACACACCTTTTCAAACAATATGCCAGTTTTGGATCAAACTTAGGTGTGATGAACAGTTTTCCTGTTTGTCACAAGGAGAAACTTCTATCACAGAAGCTCCTAGAAACAGCTTATGAATTATTTCACAAGAAAAATATCTGTTTTCAGAGCATGCTTCAGAATCATGAATGCCAGATCTATACTCTGGGTTTTCAGCAATGAGGAGGCACAGCCATGACTTGCAATAGTAGAGTGGTTTTATGAGTTACAGGATTTCATGCACAGAGGTCCATGACTAGAAACCTCTCCAGTCAGTTCTTAGTAGCTTACCATAATGTGTGTCTAGTTTTCAAACCACAAACTTTCAGACTGGATGATTAAATTAAGCTCAGTGTCTTGTCATTTTGCAACAAAGATTTTTCTTTTGGCTTGTTGATTCTGCAAGAGCCCAAAAAAAGAAAGCAAGCAAAGATACTGGGAAGTATAAAACAAGGGTGCTGATATGAAGTTACAATTATTTTCTTAGTGTATCTGCAAAAAAATCAGCATTTCCTAATGCATTATTTACCATGAATGTATTAACTCTGGATGACATCAGACCAATTCAGAAGCAATTTGATGAAAGTACTGTCTAGGAAACCATACTCTATTCCTTTTAACCACTGAAATGAAGGTGGTTAGCAGACAAATACTCAACATGGGTATTTTATCCACTCTTCTGTAACTGATCAAAATCACGCTGTGAAGCATGTGAAAACTGAAATTAATCTATTGTGCAGGAAACCTATGCACAGTATGAAAATAGATGTGTGTGTATGTATGTGTGTATGCACAGCACTACTGACGTACTTGCTATTTTTGAGGCTGACAGAATTGCTTATTATTGCTGACATTTCCTACTGTGAGCAATTGAACATAGGGTCTTTGCCAAAATGTAACTGTTTGAGCTGAATTTTTCCATACCTGAGCACCTGCTTCAGACTGACTTTATTTGTTTCTGAGGGTAAACTTGGCAACTTTATTGTTCTTGTATAGTGAGGAGGGAAGTGTGGCGGGGGAGGATAGAAGAAGAGGGAGGTTAGCAGGGAGAAAGAACTAATGGAGTGGTGTCTAGATTAAGTCATTGAACTATACATTCAGACTCCAAGGAAGCTAAGCTGTGGATCCAAAACAGGACAAATCTATCCTGATTTCTACAGCTTAGTTCCATTTTGGATCACGTCTGTCTGCTCAAGGTGGCTACAGAGCCACCTGAAATATGGAGCTAAATGTTCCTGCCAATGTGAGGGGAATTCCCAGATGGTGAACAGCCTGCTGTGATGATGCCCCAGGTTTTGCTCCCTTTTCGGAGGGATCCTAGATGGTCATTACCAGCTGCTCTCACTGAGAGAGAGCAGCTGAGAAAGTGCTTCTCAGCCCATATTTTTAGCATTGCACTGAACATAGCTTAGCTGGATGTGGGGATTGGATTCATAGGCCTCTCTTGGCATTTTCACTGTGACTGTGAGAACTGCAATATACCCCATTCATTAAAGAGTGAAAAATGTGTGGTGTTAATTTCTAATATAGAAGTTATTGTGTCAGACCTTTAGCAGGAGTAAACTGGTACTACTAATGAGTCAATGAGATTGCATCAGCATACTTCTTGTCACTGATTAAGTCAGATGAATTGGCTAAAGTAAAAAAAAAAACCTAAGTAAGGGAGAGTGAGATACAGCTAGCAACTTGAATATTTCTGCATAAAATGATCTTTTGCATATTATGGTTCACCACAAATAAATTTTTGGTATAATTGCAATGAAGTCAATGGCCAAGACTGTCAAAAGCAACCAGCATAATTAGCTCCTCTGTCTCATGCAGCTGAGAATCAAAGAGTATGGTGGTAAATAATTTCCTTAAGCAGATTGAACCTAAAATCAGTGATGAACAGCCAAAAAAATTACCTCATGCCTGAAGCTTGAATTAGAAAAGCTGCTTTTCTTTTGGAGCTCACATAAGTCACAGTGAACCACAGGCTTTAGTGCCGTATTTGGCACTGAACGTTTGGCCTGATAACAAGGAGGTACGATGCTTTTTAAGCTTGACACCAGATATTGTGGCTACCGGGAAAATATGAGCCTATAAAGGGAGAGGGCTGAAAAAGGCCAATAAATAGTGTTAAAAGTTTTATCTGACAGTTATCTCCTGCACTATTTGGAAGCCTTTGTGTGTATAACTTTATTGTGAAGCTGAAGTAAACATGGAAATTACAATGCATATTATAAAAAGCATGAACAGCTCGTTAGTAAAGTACAGTAATAACAGAGCATAGCTGGAATGAAAATTGTCATAAAAATCTGACCCTAGGCAAAGTTTGCCTCAGAGGAAAAAGAAACTGAAACCATGATGAAATCAATATTACTATGCAGAATTCTGCCTTATCACATACAGCGGTAGGTGGGGTTGACTATCATGATTTTGCATATCCTCATATTTCGTTTCCAACATGAGATTAGACATTTAGACTACATAGCATTAAATGGCAACTTAGTTTTCCACTGGGTGAGGGTTTGGTCCCCTGAGCATTAGTTTAGACCTAGAACTTTCAYAGAAGATAAAATCAAAGAGGATATACCAGAAGCTAACTTACCTTCTAAGATTAAAAATGAAATATCCACAAATTTGGCCATAATTCAAGGGTGGGAAAGTAAGTGAAAAATAAAGCTCCAAATTTCTTGGCACTCCTGTCTTTTCACCCTGTAATTATTGTAATTTGCCGCATATTCAGCGTATTTGGAGGAATCAGATAAGGTGGTTAGTGTTGGGGCTTTGATCTATTGAGAATCTTAATGAAAAGCTTTGATCTATTGAGAATCCTGGTGTACTTTGCTAGGAGTTGTAGAAAGATCCATGATATATCTTTTTTTGAGCTGAAGCTAAATATACATGCATGAAGTAGGTGTTTCTCTTGACCCCTTCTTAATATAATTTTTAATTAAAATGATGCAACAACCTAGTACCTGGCTGGCAGCTGTGTTTTTTAAAGTGGCAGTGAGGCAGGGTTCTAGCAATACCAATGAACAATTTGGGCATGCCAAAATACAGCTTAATGGATATGAGAATAGAATGGTTTAACCACTGGGATTGTTTCCTCTGTGGCTTGTACTTTGTATAGCTTTCTGCATATAAATGACTTTCCTGGAGAAAAGATTGTGGAGAGTCTAACAGGGCAATATGCCATTCACTTTTGAAAAAAAGTATAAATGACTGCACAGAGTACATAACTAATGAATTGGACAAGGTTTTGCTTGCTCAGCCCAATGTAATACAAGAATTATTACTGAAGTTGATATCATTATGTTGGTATAAACAAGAGGAGAATTACCTTTTGTTTTATTTTTTGTTAAGTAATATTTGTTATCTAGAATTGGGTAAGACTGAATATAAATATAGTTCAGGAACTAAAACATTGTTACCTTTCAGTGAAACTATTGAGAGAACTACAGAAGTTGTTTTCTATGAAGGGATTCATGAATGGTTATCTTGACTGAAATACGAATGCTCCTAAATATTCACTATGCTTTCCCCCCCACCCCTCCTCCGGTGGGATAGTTGAGTAGCTTTAACGTTTTGGCGGATGGAGGCAAAGATCTCCAAGCAGCAAAAGAGATTCCTTGATTTTAAGTTTGGGAAGTTAGGTGCAAGTCGCTTATTCAAAACCCTTTTATTTGCTGACAGTTCAGTTTTATTTACAACATAAATCCTGAAGATCATTAAACACTGGAGATGCTGGATATTGAAAATTATTTTTGATTCTATGTTGAAGTAGTTAAAATATGCTATATATCTAGGTAGTGCCAGTAGGCTCTTGTTAATTTTAAACTGTGTATTGTACTTGATTACAAGTTTTTTTGAAGACTTGAGTATAAGATAAGAACAAAACTGCAATGGAAGTGACGTGCACAGACAAATCAGTTCTCTTTTCCTAGGCTGCTGCTTTTAGTTCAGAGGAAAGGGTGCTTTTCTGTGGGTCAGATTCTGGCATGAGTTCTAACGATCAACTTATACATTGAGGAAACTGAGCATACTTACATAAATTGATGTATGGCTTGGTCTCAATCTCTGATTAAGCTTTATTTAACTGTTTGGGTAGCCAAAAAAGACCTTAAAACTATCCTAAGTAGACATTTGTAGGTTCTTCTTCTCCACCAAGCCTTCTTCATCCCACACCGTGCAAAGTTCAGAGAAGGGGCAAAGACAGGGAAGAAAGTGGAGGTGAGCCTAGAAGTGTAACTGGAATTCTGCTTTACCTCAAACGAGTCAGATGCAGCATTGCAAAGGAGACCTGAAAATGCTTCGACTTGACATGTAACAAGTTTAGTGGTGTCAGTGGTCCACGTACCCTGTACACRAATCAGAGGTTACTCTCTGTTTAGGCCTGTAAGTGTGTTCTAGTCTCGAACTAGTTTCATAACAAATAAAGAAAACAAAATGGACAGTTTGCTAGTGGAGTGCTCAAAATTCATTGTAATTCCTTTCCCTCCCTCCATTCTATAGCCACATCATACTCAGTCTGAAAAATGTATTATGCCTCCTCTTGTTGAGCAAAACTGTTTCAGTGCTCTGGTCTGTGTTTACCTTAGTCTGAAAGGACAACGTAATTAGGGTAGATATCCAGTATTTTGAAAAGGAGAATGTTCTATGATTTCTCTTCTGTTCTTCTGTCAATCTGCTGAGCCGTAACTATTTGTGGTATACAGAGGAGTCTTGTTTTCACTACATTACGTGTTGGCATACTAATTAAAATTTTAATGAATGAGTTTGATTACATATTCTGAAAGAACAAGGAGGGCAATCTTTTGGCTAGGCCTCTGTATGGGGTTTAGAAATCTGGGTTTGGATTTCCAGTGTAACCATGGGCAAGTTCAGTCACCCAGCTGCAAAAGCTGAGATGAAGGAAATTTAATGTGAATTGTCTTGTCAGCTTTGGAGTGTAAACTGTGTGATGGGGACTGTCTTACAGCATGAGTAGGCAGTACCAAATTAGTATAGCCCTAGTTTTGTTTGCTAATTTCCATTTGCCCTTTAGCAGCAATAAAGAAGTGTCACGCCTTATCCTCATATTAGTACCAATCCCAAAATACTTCAGTAAGACAACATGATAGATCCCATGCAGATATTGTTCTTGTTTTTTTGCATAGTGGCATGTGCAGACCTCTACTCAGGAAAGTGCTGATGGACATGCCCAGCTTTAAGCATGCAAGTAAGAAGTGTTGATCAATTGTATCACTTAAAAACATGTCTGTTGAAATAGTTTCCTGAATTAGGATGTTAGAAGGCAACCTTGCTTCAGATGTGAAAGGTGTGTTTAGGGAACAGTGGTCTAGGTAGAGCTGTGTACCTATTTACATTTAAGGGATGTTAAAGGGAATTATTTTAGTACTGTTTTAGTGATATAGTCAGTTCTGATGTTCAAGCCTACATTGTAGCATTGAAGCAAAATATTCAAAATATTTTGAAAACATTTTCAAAATATTAAGTACAGAGAAGACAAAACAGAGATGAATATATGTCACAGTTGCTTGTTTTTTTCCTAACAGGCACAGATGCATTTTTAAATGCCAGTTGCACACACTATATGCAAATAATGCAATGATACCTCATCCTTAAAAGCAATAGCATGGCAAGAGGATAAATTAAGTGAACTCAAAGGATACAAATCAATTTAGTGCATTTCTTTTAGAGAATAATTTAATTTTAAGAAWGTAATTAAATTTACCCACTGAATAGTCTTGGAGAACAGACAGCCAAAAATTGAAGTATCAGATGTTCTGACATTTGCACTGGCACAAAAATGTCACTTAATTAGATCCAGTGTTACAGCTATATGATTCAGTAGTATTACCTTAAATCAAAGGAGACTGCGGAAATGGATTTTATTAAAACAGTTGAGATTTCATTTATGCAAAGGGATACCTAAGTGGAGACCCATCAACTTCCAAGTTTGTAATAAAGATTTGTATTTGTAGAGCCCTCTATTAGTTCTGGGGCTTGGAACAAAATTAAGGTTTGTTACACTTTTCATCACTTCAGTTTAGCTGACCAGCCCTCAAAAAGTACTGCTACAGAACAAACATGGCTGAGCAATTTCCTTGTGCTTTGGATTCCATTTGAGTCCAGATCCTTGACTTTAACAAAGTACGCCAGCTTTGAATTGCAGCATCGAAGAGAAATCATTTCACCCAAAAAATCATTTTTGAAGTTTTTTGAACCCAAGTTTCTTGATTCTGCCCATTTCAAAAATAAATAATTGAAGAGGTGCATTGTGAAGGGATTAAACATGCTTGAGATTTTTCAGTGGATACCTATTACCTTCCCACTCTCCCCCTTCCCCAGGTTTCTGTCTCCCCTGTTAAGATATTAGCATGTTGTACTGCTTCAGAAAAGACTTGCATGGAAATGAATCTGTCCCACAAGGTTAGGAGCGCGTCTCATTTTAGTGCTGTCAGAGCTTCAGGTTATGTACCAGTGGTCAGAAGTGCAAAAGTAAGCACAGGTGGCATCACTTTGTGCCTTWAATATCTACATCATTTGCAGCAATAATTGCTAATGTCTTTAAAACTCTCTACTTCATGTGAGTTTACATGATCTTAGAGCCACTTCTCAGCAGTAAGAGTGTCTTTAGGAGGGTTGGCCTGCTCTCCTTCTGTGCTCATTTTTAGTTTTGCTGTGGTGTGGATCAAGCTGTAGAGGAATATGAGGATTAGTTTGAGTGAATTTATATAATAAGCTCTGTTGTCTTGTCTTTAACTCATCTATGTAAGGTAGGAATTGTTGCTACAGGTCACTTCCACTGCACTTCCTAAAACTTGTGCAATTAGGAGGGTAGAATCAAGTCAGAATTGTTGATCATTACTTTCTGTCAAGATAAAACACATTCAAGTCTGCACCAACTTTACTGTGACCTGCCTGGACCTGCTCCAATTTGTTTTTTTTTTTAATGTGCAGCATACCTTTGGTCATGCCCATAACTGTATATAACTAAATATACAGTGGCTAAGTTTGGAAAGCTCCAGGAAGCAGTTAGGGAAAAGAGGGCTATAGAGGCCAAACTTCCTAATGTTCCCCTTGTAAATTAATCTTGAAACAATGTTCCTCCAACACCTGCCAAAAAAGTCCTGGATTGGGATTTACTTCCCTTAGGGATACAAATTTAATAGGAGTTGCATAGCTGAGCCACCCACTGACCTTGAAATTATCACCTGCTTTTCCTGGAATCTCCTCAATCATGCAAAGTAAGTAGAGCAGATATTCTTGTCCCYGTTCCATCCTCCCCTGCCCCCCAATCAGCTTGAGCTGTAGCAGTGTGTATACACAGTTTAAGAAAGAAAACCCAAGGAAATAGTAGAACCCTGTATCTGTATTAAGGGCTTTTGGCCAGACATTTGTGGAGTGTTGTCCTGGGATCTGTGAAACACACTTTAATCAGCAGTTTATAAAAATGAGTCATGAGTTTGCTGATTTCAGAAAATGTTCATAATGTAGCATATTTAAACAAGTATTCCTATCAGGAATGGGCAGTAGTTTCATTGGGGAGGAGAAGCTTGAGCAGTAGGAGTAAAGTTACCTAGCATAGTATTTATCATTATGGTATGAATTCCATAGTATCTCTCAAATTTTAAGGATTTCTATAATGGTGTAAAAAACAAACAAAAAAAAACAAACTGTAACCATCATTGCTGGAGATGACAAGGCTACTAAATGCCAATTAAACCACAATGTGATCAGTTTGGAAAATGTGGTCATTCTTACGGATTAAACAAATGGAATCAGACTTTCTCCTGGAGCATTCTGCATTATTACTTTGTAGAACTGGACTGTTTGGGGGGGGGGGKGGAGGGGGAGGATTCCTACCTGAATGTGTTAACTTTCTCAAAAAATTTGGCTACTAAATTTAATAGGATCCATTACTATTGACCAGTGGAATTTATCAGTGACCAATCATATGGCATAAAAACCCCAGTTGTTTGGTTTTGGGAGTCTGTTTTTATGAGTTGTTGTAGATCCTAGTCCAGTGTGTGAACTTCATTAAAGTTTGTGTTATTTCAGTTTTCTAAATCCAGCTGGTAGTATTTACTGTAACTTAGTAAGAAAGCAAATACCACTATTAATCATTCTTGTAAAAACAGAGCTATTTGAATATGCTACGAAGTCCATTCTCATCTAGAAGCCAAAATTACCTTTGTTACAAAAATAAATTCGTTTTGTCATTTTATTTTTTGTCTTAGTTGGTAAAAGTAATTATGGCGCTAGTTCTCTTCCTTATCTTGATATCTTTATTGATGACTATGGCTTGCTAGGTTGTTCTAGATGCAATAGTGAGCAATAGTTGTACCATCCTTCATGCAGAGCTAGGGCATAAACTCGAGATGGTTGAAATGCTAAAACACTTTCACCAAAATTTTGAAGAAAGAGAGTGGAGTTGCCCAGTGTATTTGAAACCCTGGCTTCCTGGAAAAGCAAGTGGACTAGCAGGTTTAATTTTTGGTGTAAAGTAAAAACAGACTTTAAGAATTAGTTGGTTACCTACTGATCACCTGGCAGTAATTCAACTGTGTTCATCTCATCAAAGTATGTGGCAGAGACCTTTTTTGTTAAAGCTGACAGGCTGTAGCCATAAGCTCTGGAAATCATCACTTGCACAGCTGCCCCTGCACACAGCTTCCTCCATACATAGCAAACTAAGATTAAACTACTGGTGAACCTATTGCTATTTGATATATGGTTTTAGAATTCATTAAGTAGCACATGACTAAGGTGCTTAAATTGTATGTCTTCTGCTGTAGAGGATTTTGAAAACCCTATATTTTATTAATAACTTCAGCTTGTATTTCTGCACCATAACGAGTAGCTTGGATAGAAATAAATATTCTTCATGTGAGCTCTTTCATTTGAGTAATTTGCTGTTTAAAAGTGATAGTGAGCTGTCAGATATCTTAACTAAAATCTGAGCCTCTGATTCATAATCGTTAGCCTAAAACCTTATAAAGAAAAAATGCATGCTGACAAGTTGACTGGCCAGCATTAAAGTGTCTGCTCAAACTGTGCGTATAGCATATTCTGAAATACTGTTACCTCATGGGACCTGTAACATAATGTTCCATTGTGTGTTGCTCAAATATAACATTTTTCCTCATTCCCAGGCTCTGTGCTGAAGAGCTGAGCAGGAAAGGTCATACAGCTGTGACGGGGACAGTAGCCAGACTTCATTCTGTGCCTCTGCTTGAGCTGATTACACTGCTGCTGCATTTAGAGTACTAACCCCCTGTCTCTGAAACCTGTTTGTTCAAGTGAAGATTTCTAGAGACTTTTAAAGCCCTTTGTTGTGCACATAGAGAAGTAGTATTAGAATAGTAATGTATCAGAACAGCTGAAAGTACAGTTAACCATCTAGAAATGAGTCAGCCGCCTTTGGCCCTGCCAGTTCTCCGCAGTCCCACAGCAAAATATGAAACTGCTGTTTGGGAATCTCTGGTGTAGGTCACTGCAGGAAAAGATCCTTTGTATAACTGTTTCTTTAGGCCTTAAAAAAAGGGGGGGGGGGGAGACACCAAACTTGACTCCTATCTCTGGGATTTGGAGAAATGGCCAATACTCTTCTTAATCTACTGAGATCACATGACCAGCTTGGTAGTAGCTTTTTCCACATACAAAGACCTTTCCCCATTTTTACTAAGCACCAAGGAGTCTATCTCTAGGTGGCCTGCAGCTATAATCCTTCAACAACTATCCAAAGTAGTTATTTTGGGTAGGATAAAAACAAGAAAACACCTCTGCTTAATAACCTTTCATTAGAAACCCCTTAAAAAATCTATTTCAGTTTTGTTTATACGTAAAAGCTTGTTGTCCAAACTTCCTGAAAATGGCTCAGTGAAGGCCAAAGTCCTACAGAAATTATTAAAAATGCAGACGTGATGCAAATTAAGATTCAATATTAAGAAACAGAGTATGGTCCCATCCTTTTCCATAGARAGAAGAATCAGTTTTGCATACTTGTCATTGTTGAGTGCACACTTGCTGTCAGACAGGTAGGGGCAGCTGTTGGCAGAAAAAAAAAAAATCTTTCTTTTCCAGAATGTCTCTCAAACAATGCTTGGTAACTTTGGCCTAGAGTTATAAACCATATTGAGAACTAGACATCTAAGCTTTAGAGTCTTAAAGAGGAAGATCTTGGTATCATAATTCAGCTAGAGAACTTTTCCTTAGCAATTGATAGACAAATATGGATTGTCTCTGTACTATTTTTACTGTTCTGTGAAATCTGTTTTTATTTAATTACAGGCCCTTGTAAACAATTGCTGTAGTCTCGGAATAAAACAGAATTAGGAGATAGCTCTTGGTGCAAGTAGTACAGCAAAGCTAAATAACCCGCATGAGGGAGCAAGGGTCTCTTCTGCTCCAAGGCACTGGACTGTCTTGGATATAACTGGCTTTGTATAATCAAGGAAGCAGTTATCTTTCTGATTAAGAAACAGTGGTCCACAGTAGAAATCCCAGTACATGGTAAAATGGATTGGGCAGGGCTCACAGATATTCAAAAGGCTTTTTCTTATGTGCCTGTTTGGTTTGTCTTCATGATTCTTTAAAATCATACCTTTTATTCAACTTGCAATCAGGAATAAAATTTTCCTCAGGTTAAAATAGGAAGACCTTTTCTGTAGCATGCAAAGAGCATAACTTGATAGAAGGATATGGGTGTGTTTATCTAGATCCTGCCCTGTGCAGTCTCCAACCATGGGGTCTCCTGCTCTCTCCCTGTTGTAGAAGCTCGGTAGTCCATTGAGAACTAAGCTGTTATGATTAATTATAGGAGGGTGTGGAAGAACCTTAATGACTTGACTTTCAGCAGGTCATCCTGGATTTGTTGGCTTATGCTGGCCTTAAAACCTATGAAACTATCAGGTATGTCGTCTTTGATTAAAACTTCTGCATGAAAATGCTTTTTTGCCACCATCTTCTCAGCTGTGTTCATTTATGACTGTTACTAGAGTCAAACTGCCTATGAGTTAAAGGGAAAGTTAATCCCATATTATCACTAGATTATATTCACTGCTGCTGCTCTTCTAGAGGAGCAGGCTTCCTTCTGGAATTTAGTACCATTACTTCACCTTCCTTGGGAGCTGGTCAATCCTAGACCTCCAAAAGAGAAATGTGAAATTGAAGCTCAGATCTTATGATGCTTAAGCCTCTGACTCTGACAGAGTCAGCATATTTTTAACCAGCGTAGCAAGTAGCATTTTCTAAATTTATTGCATCCCTGTTAATTTGTATTGTTTCAAGGTGAGATTGGCAAGGAATATTAAAACAGCAATAACTTTTCTGAAGTCCCTGTTGTAAGGTTTCAAATGTAGAAGACTGAGGGCTCCTGCACACTGTTACTTCTGTCAACTTAATTATGAACATGTTACTAAGAAAGGCCCAATATTGTTCCCAGTTGGCATCTGAGAGTCTAGCAGGTACAGAAAAACAGCCTGAAACACAAGGACCAAGTTCAGCAAACTGACTTACTCAGATGTCATCACTATTTTGGGGAGCTGCCAGAGGTTTCATAAAGAAAAGGCGAGTGAGGGGTAGTTTGGAAAATGGCCTGGTCAGGTAACATCAGGTCCTGCTGCTATCTTGCAATGCTCTTCCATGAAATTCAGCCTTGCTGGGAAATCATGCTCTATACAGATAGCAGAACTGTTGTAAAGATTCATAAAGATTCCAGCTACATTTTAAATAATGAAAAAGTAGTGTGTCTCTGGTGTAGATCTGGGCCYGGATGAGGCATAGAGAGCACTGCTCTGCTGTGCGTGAAAGCTCTTTGGCTCAGAAGCATATTGCATGCCTGTTTAAATAAGACCRTGCACAGACATATAGCTAAGCTTGCATGAGCTTTTTTCTGTACATTAAGTTATGAAGAGTATCCTGGTGTCAGAACAGAATGGAGTGCAGGTATGATATGAAGCTGCATGCACATGTAGACAGTCCCTTTCCCACTGAACTTCCCTTTCTAAGATGAATGACATAAAAGGAGGGAAAGAAAAACCTGGTTTTGTACAAGTGTGTGTGGTTTTGTACAAGAGTGTGTGGAAGGAGAACTGAGACAGAAAGCTAGTGATAGGCTCATTGCATCACTGAGAGCCAACCCCAGATGTGGTGTGACAGATAGCCTTATCTAGGGTCTTCCTTTCTAGGTCTCTGTTCAAATATTTTACTCACAGCCCTTACATCTTTGGTGTTGTTAGGAGCCATTAGGATAATGTCAACCAAAGAGAAATGTGTGTTTCCTAGTATAGAAGAGGAAGCTAAATGTGTCCACATTGGTGTGTTTTAGCCAGCAGACCCTGCAAATCCTCCACTGATTTGGTGAGACACGCAATAGCAAGTGCAATTTCATGCTGATTTGCCCCACATAAACAAAGCTGTGCATGCAGTCTGCAATCAAGTGAGCACATGTGCACAGCTGTGTTTATCTGACACTTTGTAAATCAGGATTTTATTTCTAAATAGCACGCTGACAAGAACAAGGTCAGGGGAATCTTCCTATTAGCACTTAAAAGGAAATACATATTTTTAAAATGTCACCTTCAGAGCTTGGAAGATGGTTAATTCTTATTTCTCATGAAGGAATTTGCTTAGGGTTTTTTTGTTTTTTATCTCTGCTTAAATGTACCCAACTACAGTGTCAAATTGATTATAGCTAGAAAAGGCCTTAGATAATGGATTGACTTTTAGTAAATGAAAATCTACCTAATACTCACCTTAGACTTTCAAAATAAAGTTTTACCAGCAAAATATATGGGCTTGATTATGGTATCTCCAATCCATTGCTGATGGCTTTTATTTCTCATTAAGTTCACTGGAGTTGAAAGACTACAGCCTTTATTTAAGTTGAACACTTCAAACACACTAGCTATCATTCATGGCATTAGAGGGTATGTAAGAGCTAGTCTTGGGAATTCTGATGTGAAGGCAATCTTTAATTGAATTTTCTGAATCTACTTTTTGGAAAGAAAAATGGACCATGGGCTTTCAGAAGGTAGTAAAAAAAGATGAATGCACTTCTAGCTGACAGCTTATCAGCAATATAGCCACTGGATGACAGGTGTAAGGACTGCTGACAGCCAGCCTGGAAGATGCTTTAGAAAGCTTATTCAAGACATTACTCATAGAATAGAAGAACGACATCTAGTCATATGAGAGTCACATTTTGGACACAACTGGGGATGGCTAAATCAAACTAGAGACAGCCAAAAGGCAGGACTATTGGGGCGCAGTTTATGTAAAGCAGATATCTCCATCTGCTGCACTATCCATCTCTTTAGATAGAGTCCTTAACTTTAACAGATTTTTAAGGATGAGAAAAATCAGGATGAATTGGCATTTAAAAAAGAAGGCAAGCATCTCTCTACCAAGAAGATCTTGGTAGGTCACTGCTTAAAATCCAAGAGATAGTTTATCTTTCATTAAACAAATTCATTTGCATTTGGATACTAGCATCTACTGCTGTTGTCTGTGCTTTACAGAAGAGTGCTTTCATATGGAAGGAAGCTTACGCTGCCTGTGTAGTGATACTACTGAATTGATACAGTGATGCTGCTTCTTTAGCATTACTACTGGAGGTAAGGGCTGACAGAATGGCAAATGCACACATGCATAGACTTTCACCTCTGCATAGTATAGCTTCTGAGAGTGCAGGATAGAATCTGGTCAAGCAGGGGAAAAGCTGTGAAATGTTTATTTTGTATCCCTGGTCACCATGGTGCTATCAGATAGCCAGCAGCCCTGATTCGTACTATGCCTGACTGTAAACCTGCTTCCAAAACTGTTAMATGTAGGGTATATTCCTGAATAATCAGGAAGCTTTGGAAAAGCTGTATTGTTTTATAATATGCAAAATGGTACTATCAGAAGTTTTTTAGAAGTAGTATGGGATTATACTAAACAATGAAGTTGTTTGTAAAACAGCTAGGAAGAAACCCAAATATTTATTATGAACTCATGGTCTTAGTGAGCTTCATTGGGGAGGCTACCCAGACAGAATGAGAACCAGGAGGGTTGACAAGGAACTCTTCTGATCAGACTGAAAAACAAGTCACTGGATAATCATAACTGCTTTACAAGGAACTTAAAAGGAACAAAAAGGAGTCTTAAAAATGAAAACGAATAGTTTGTATGGCATTTAATGGATTCCTCCCCTTCCTTGACACACATTGGTTAAGTGATATCTTCATATCTCTGCTGAGAATAGTTCTATTTTAACTCTTTTAAGAGTTCACATTATAACAGGATAGGGAAGGTCCCTTGGACTGAAGGGGGTGGTAACCATATGGAATGGTTGGTTGCCATCTCACTACATAGCAAAATTCCCAGAAGACAAAGATTACCTAAGCTCATCTACTTGCACACAATGAAGTGTAGGAAAACTTACAAATAAGCAGTACTGATAGAAGTGGGTTACCAAGCAGAAAGAGAGGAGGTGGTGTGTTAAGCACTTGTAGCCTGTGCATAAGTATGTTTTTCTTAAAATAAGGATATTTGTCTGAAGGTATTCAAAAGTTATATTCATTATATACAGATTTCCAGGTGATAACCAAGTGCTTGCATCTTTCTCTTTTGGGCAGCTATGAAGTAAGATCGTTTTTTATCAAGTAGAGAAATTCAGGCAGAGAACTATCCCAGGTAATACTATGCAATGAAGTAGCTACATATGCTGTCCGCTGGTGCTTGCTAAAGGGGAAATGAGTGAACATATCTGTTTTGTATTTCAACCTACTGTTGTGCTACAGATGAATTTTTCAGCCTCTTCTTTTCTCCAAAGTATCTCTTTACTGAATTAGAATTAAAGAAAGTAGACACAAGAAAAGGAATTTAATGTTTTAGTCAAAATTGTAATTCTCCAGCTCTTTCCTAGCTGGGTGGCATGTACAGATTTAGTACATACCCAACATTTTTGTGGTGAGATCATTCAAGAAGGCCATTCTTACCTTGTGCTGGAAAAGCCTGTGCTGAAACTCAAGTTCTGTTTTTTTTTCTCCTGCTTCTTCCCCCAAACAGCAGAACTCAATGCAGTTGAGAAGGGTGATGTATGGTGCCAAGTCTCTCTGGGGAACACAGGTCTTGGAAATTACAGCTGGTCTTTGGTAGGAGTACTTTAACCATGCTGTTAAATTTTAAGGATGTAACCCCCCCCCAAAAAAAAAAAAAAGAAAAGAAAAGAAAAACACTTGATCTTTCAAGGACCCATACTTTAAAAGCAGTTACTCTATGCAAGCTCCCTGTGACTGTGTCCAGTGTGAGGCGTTTGCCAGCAATTTGGGATAAGCTAGAGAATTTACTTGAGAACAAGCTGAAAGTCCTGAGATTAAACTTGTTGCACTTATATTCCTCACACAAAATGTATGTACAGACTTTTTCAGGGCACTTCTAGACTTTGTGGTAGTATTTGAATCTAGTGCTGTAGCTGATGTAGATTGGACTCTGGGATGGCATAACTTACCCTAGCTTAATAGGTTGAGCTTAGTTCATACAAGATGATTATTTAATTTCATCTGTACTGAGCTCACAGGGAGAAAAAATAAACTAGCTGAAGGACTAAAAATATTAACGATGGCACTTCCCCTGGAAGTTCACTTTTTTAAAGTTGAGTTTCTCAGACTTTTCCAGACAGAGCACAGTATAGTATCTCTTGCTGAAGAAGCTGTGAATTTTCACATTTTTTGATAAGGAAGTGACTAGCCCTACAGGTTATAAACTACTGTCAGTTAAATTGGATTTCAAATATTTGCTTAAATATTTGGTGTTTGTTACGCTTAAAATAATAGCAGTTGTCTCAATAGTTGTTGTAGAGGCCTATGCACTATGTCAGACTGCATTCCAGCAAGTTAAGCTGGCCCTGAAATGTCAGAGTGATGCCAAATGGGAAAATGAAGTTCCTGACTTCTGGAGAAGTTACTGAGCTTTAAGGATGAAGCAAGATATATTCTTTGACACAGAATCGAAATTTTCTGGAAGGCAGCAGGAACAGTGTGAAGCCTCCAGCTGTAAGTTTGAACATCAACCAGGGATGAACAAGCCCTCATTTTTCCCGCTTTCACTGCTGACCTTAGGAGAGGGCTATGTACTGATGGATTTCCCACATATCTGCCTTGACTGGTCACTGGATAAGAGTATAATAATCTCAAGTTTTGTTTTGTTTTGTTTTTTAAGTGTCTTGCAAAAAGCATGTATCTGCATTTATGGGAAGAAGGGGAAGATCCCCTTTAGTTCAGAGTCCCTGCTCTTTAAAAAAAAAAAAAAAAAAAAAAAGCACTGTGACCTTCTCAGAAGAACAGTTAAGTATTTAACACTAGAGAAACATTTTAACAGCTTTGGTCTTGAAAACAGCTCAACTCAGTTTTAAAAATAATTCAGGCTGAGCAGATTAGAGCCTAGAAAACTTCAGCTATACAGTTTAAAGCCTGGCCAGATTTTATAAGGAATAGAAAGTAGCTTTAAAATGCAAAGGCTTAAGCAAGTTAAATCTTAGGCATCTGTTATCTAACAATTGAGAAATCCCTCCTCCATGTCACCTGGAAACTTAAGATGCTGTAGTTAGTAGCTACTGTACTTGCAGTTATTTATTATTGGGATAAGCTAGAGGTTTGTTATTGTCTTGGGGGGGTTAATACAGCAAGGCAGGAGGCAAAGTAATTTTTGCCAAAGACTGGGCAGAAGATCAGCAACATACAGGGAAAGAGAACCATAGACTGTTTTAGACCATACTCTGTTAGAGAAGCATATTGATAGGAGTGGGGGGAAGGTTTTGTATGGGCCACAAATATTTGTTTGCTGACGAACTATGTTCCTTTGTTTGCTGTGCCAAACTGAACAAATGCTGTAAGAACTGAATAACTGTAYTGCCCCCATTTTGAATGTGAGCACTAGCAGTTTTAATAACTCTTTAATGATGTTTGTTCCTCTTTGCCTGACCCTGTATTGTCAAGTGTATGAAAAATGCCAGAGTGAACTTTGAAGGTACATAGTTAATAGAAAAAAGGATTAATGCAGTCCACAAAGACCTCTCTAACGCATACTGATAAAAACACAGCAAATATCACAAGTTACCATCACTCAATCTTTTAAAAAGAACTTAATAAGATTCAAAGTTTTAATTTTTTGAGTAGACTACTCTGTTCTCTCATAGCTGATTGACAATACAGGATTTTAGTAAATCAGCTATTTTTGACAAACATGCAGAAGTACAGGTCAAATATAGAATAAGATACCAGCCATCAGGAAAAAAAGGTTATTAAAATACAGTTTTCCCCTGATACTTATTCTGAAGATTTGGATATATTTAGTAGTAATCCAGTGAGTGTTGCAAATGCTGGATGATTTTTATCTAATTCTTTTCTGATTTAGAGATCAATGGTTCATTCTTCTATGTCTTCCCATTTAGATGCTTCCCAACACCTGAACTGCAGATACCATTTTATGGTAATCTAGCTAACCTGTAAAATTATAACCTCTTCAGTTTAATAATTTCTTATGAAGAGCTGCAAGTAGAAAAACATGCCAGATGCTTTAATAAGATCTTCAGCTTCATTCCTTGCAAAGTCCCTTATGAGGATCAAAAGCAGCGAACTCAAGGGGAGCTGAATTACAGATAAGCCACACATACCAAACCTTTCTATTCCTTCATAAACCACAGAAGGTTCTCCATAACTTCATACTGCAACAACTCAACTTGAAATGCCCTTTGAAAAATAACCATCTTTTAATGTGTGTATCCTTAAAGAAGAGACTTTTCCAGACAATGCCCAGGAAATTAAGCACAACTGGCTCAATGAAGTACATGTGCCGCTTTCTTTAGTGCTTGGTCTCCTGTATTCCTTTGGGAGGCTGAACTACCTATGGAAAATTAATTGAGGCATATAGAGAAAAAGACAACTCGGGGGAGATAAAAGGAGGAGCCTGGAAGTCTGGAAAGACACATGCATGTTCTTTAGTTTTTATATAAACAAACAGTAAGGCAAATATGAGAAGGTCTTCAGTAGAGTCCATCAAAAGGATAGGAGGTCATAAAAGATTGATGATTGATTGATCCTCTTCAAATGCTCCCAAATTGCTTTCAGCAACATGATTTCATGTTTTGGAGAAAATTAACTGAAATTTTACTAACTATACAGTGTATATTTGCATAGACTAGTGTAACTGGTTCATCATTCACAATGTTTAGATTGAAGGGGAACTTTTAAAAAATATTTCAATTCAGTTTCTCCTTCTCTTCAGCTCAGTTCTCCTGAGCCTCCCTCTGCTCTAGGGAACACATTGAATTCTAGATGACTAGAAAAATCCTGTGAATTTTTGCTGCAATCAGAAGTAAAGTAAAACAAAAAAAAATAAACCTTTCATTGCTGAGGCAGATGTCAAAGTAATTTGTAAATGTTTTCCTTGTTCCTCAAACATTCTTAGGCCCCAAACAAATGAACCCTGCTTCCCTTCATTCCAGGGGGTGTGCCCATAGGAATAGGCTGAATATGTAGATCTGTGTAGGACTAAAGCCTGCGAAAAAGCAAAACTGCTACCTTTGATCAGTATTTGATTCTGTGTGAACAGTAACAGATCAGTTAAGCTTGCAGAGCACAATAGATGAAGAACTCAGTTCAGTAAGTGTCCAGAACTGGTTAAAGCATGCCTGAGAGAATACTACACACAAAAAAAAAGTATGAAATATACCCAGTTTTCTTATCTGTAAATCCTAGAATTTAATAAAAAGTGACTCCAATGTGAGTTAAAATCAAAAATCTTCATGAAAATCAGGGAGGCAGGAGAAGGGAAAAGATTATGCTGAAGTGTCAGTCATGTGGCGCTGAAAGAGGTCTGGTAGCAGCAGTAATATTTACTGGTTAATCCTTAATTCCATATTCTCATGAAAACCATGAAGAGCGATTTATTACAATGCAGAACTATATATGTTGCCATAAGCTGTAGAAGTTGCTAAAATGAAAATACTGATAAGCAAGGCCTGTCAAGAAGCAATGAATTAAACTTTAATTCAACTTTTTTTTTTGTGAAATACTGACTTTCTTAATATCAGGGCCTTGTTAAAAATGGGAAAATGTTCTTCAGAAAGCTCTGGTGGAAAACAGTGAGCAGAAGGAAGCACCTAGGAGATGGAGACTTGGATTCTTTTTCACAAAGCCTCAGGTGACAAAGATAAGCAAGAACAAGTTAACACAAGTAAAGCTTAGTGTCTCATGCTACAGGCTTCACTGTTTGCCAGTAACTGGCAATGTTCTGTATTATTCTTATCTTTGGGTAAATGCAAAGTAGTTACTCTCCTATAAAAATGTTAATAAAATTTGCATATATAAGGTAGTAAAGCACTGGGACAGGTTATAGGTTCTTTTTTCATGATGTCTAATCTTGATCTTTATAAATTAAGCCAATTTCTTATGTACTGACATAGCAGCCTACAAATAAGTTCCTGGTACTTTTCCTTGTAAGACAAAATTATTGTTAAACCTACCATTCTCCTAAGCAAGATAGGAAAAGTCCTGAGAAGAGCAACTTTTTTCTTAATAAGCAATATCCATAACTAGGCAGAGTATGAGTTCCATTTTCCCCAGTGTGACTGGAATAATTACTATGCATTTTACATAATTTACTTTCTTAATACTGTTTAGAATGAAGTTTGCTTTTATTTTTGTTTAACTTGTGGTTCAAGCRGAGAAAATACCTTTGGACTTTGTTCCAGGCATCAGTCTGTCCCTTCATGTGTATCTAGTGTAAGAATTTCTCAAAGAACAAGGTTAAAAAGTGGATTTGTTTGGCTGCTGAGATCCTTTTAATTTAAAAATTGGAATGATACTGCATGTTGCTTTTTGCTGAAAGCTCCTATTCCAGCAAGTCTCCAGCATGTTAAAGCTTCTCTAATCTATTTGCCTGAGAAAATGGCCCGTATCACTTGTTCTCTCAGTTACAGTTAAAGAAAATGAACAAGGTTTCCAATTAGAAATTCAGCTTTTTAAGGGGAAGAGATTCATTAGTTATGTTAATGGAAGAACAAAAGCACCCCCAAAATTATTTTAGCAAAAATCTTGCTCGTCACCATTTGGAGAAGGGAAAACCAACCTCGCTGACTAACAYTGAACACTTTTCTGACCACAAATAGCTTTGTTCCCCACCCCCACTTTGGCCTGTCATCTGTTATTTGTCTGATCAGTGAAAGAGCACCCAACACCAGCAGTGATTTGTGAACTATGAAATGGCCTTAGAAACCTGAGCMCAAAGGAAGATACTTGGGCCTCTTCTTCCATAGTCAGTACTGATGTTAGCACTGCCCTGTGCTGACTCATTATGTGCAAATTCTATTTCCTAACAAGAAAGCCGCAGAGGGCAATGCCAGTTTCTCCCCCCCCACCACCCTTAAGCATTTGTTTTGCGTCATTCTTCAGCTATGATATAGATGCAGATTGCTTTAGAGCAAACATATTAGGACTTATCTGCAGCCACTCTAAAGGGTTTTTTTGATGGAAGTAAGTTTTCTCCAACATGGGCTTATCAGACAAGGTAGTGCTACTAAAATGGGCAAAATTAGATGGCACACAATACTATATTAGACAGTATAACATCAGGCTACTTTTCCCTTGCTGTTGCCAATTTTAGCAGCAAGAGCTATATTGGCAAGAGGTCTCTAAATCCCAATTTTACTATACCGTCAAATTAATGTTCCTGCCAGATATGTTCTGTCTCCACTGGGGGCATTGCTAGTATAGCTATACTGGCCTTTTGTCTGAGGTGTGCAGTTTGCCTTTGTGCAGGCAAAGAAACCAGGCACATCTCCTTCCAGTAGCAAGGACTCCATAGCCTTCAAGTGCAGGTAATGCTGGTCAGACACTGGGAAGCAGCCAATTTGTTTTGTTTTTCTGTCTGTAGCACTTTCTGCCCCTGCATGCTGTAAAGTGGAAAATGAATTTCACTTAAGAGTATTGTCTTACTTGGCAAGATGCTGGTATTGCCTTATGAATATGAGTAACCTGATAACACCACAATGTTAGTGAGTCAAGGAACACTAGGGCTTTGTTGCACATCATCTTAGTGAACTGGAATTTCCTCAGCTTTACTCATCTGGGACATCTCAGCAGAATTAAGATCAAATTGGCTAGGTTAAGGAATCACAAGTCACACAATATATCTAAAATGCAAAGCATATTCTGAAACGTGCTAAAAGCATGGTGTAATTTTTTTATATATTATTATTATTTGGGGGGTGGCAGGAATTTTTATGCTTTAGTCCTGTTTTAATGTTAGTGAGACCTAACTGAAGTAAGTAAACAACTTAACAGAGGGAATTGTTTTCAGTGAGTTCTACTTTTACAAGAACTGTGGTAGTGCAAAACCCACTTTGCAGTAGTTAGTTCTGTGTCAAAATTTCTTCTGAAATATATTGTTAAATTTCTTGAACAGTGAGTGGTTACAGACGGGTTCTATGTGCTAATGATTCGATTGGGAAGAATATTTTAGTTGGGTGGAATTTATTGACAGAGACCTACTTGTCAAACTTCAAATCCATTAACAGCATTCAAATTATCTTTGTATTTCCACCAAATGGCAGGCAGAATCCAATTTAGCTGCTTTTATATCACCTCCTTGTCATCATTTATTAAAAAGCTGGAAGGCTGCCATTGTTCATAAGCAAGTTTGGAAAAATCGGAGTAAACCAATGAATCCTATCAAATACTTGGCTCAAATTCATTTTGGAGAGTTAGCAACTCCATTTAAGACTTAACTGCCAGCACTGACTAAAATTCTGCTTTGTTTTTTGCTGAAGGCATGAAGCAGGTCCCATCTAAGCTAGCGTTCAGCTTCTTTGTATGTAATTTTTGACACCGATTCAACTTCTAGTTTATACATAGCTGTTAACTGTTAAGCATATGCCATTGAGTTTTGCTCTAAGGATTGACAGCAAAGAGCACTAGTTTAGCAAATTTTCTTGTCTTCAGTTCTATCTTGTACTGGCCGTGTGGTACCACGGTTTCCGACTAGAAGGGGAAAGCTGTTAGTGTTTGCAGATGTACTGAGGAAACTTCAAAGTACTAGAGAAGAGACTATTCTTCTGCATTTCATGTACATGTTTGTTAAAGGTCATGTGATATGACTGTGCTGTGTAGGCCTGCACTGCTCTTTCTCTTTTCAGTCCAAATCACTGCTACTTTAAAGTTTGTACCCTTGAGAAATATATTTGTGACAGGTGACAAGTGGCATCACAGTAGACATTCTAAATGTGTACTGTTAAGTGGTACCAAACTGGACAACGATAATACTGCAATATCTGAGTTCTGCCCTGCAATACCTGACCTGGCTATTCCTCTGCCTCTCCCTTGGTCAGATGCTGTGAAGGTGGTCTGTCCTAGCAGTGTGCAGGGGAACAGCAGGGCTGGCACCCTTCACCCCCTTCTTGCTGGTGGCATTCATCTCCCCAGCAAAGTTCCAGAGCAGAGTTGCCATGTGTGAAGTTAGTGGGGATCTCATCATCCGGGTGGGCTTTTCCTGGATTAGAGTCCTGTTCCTAAGGGCTATATGGGAAGGGGAGAGGGTCAGGGTTCCCTCTATCATAAAGTCAAATCTACAAGGAACAGCTTCTATATTATCTGGGGAACTGGAGAGTTAGTGATGGACAGGCTTTCTCTTCTCCTCAGACTTTCTCAACCCAAAAATGTTAAATAAAATCATCAAGTTCCAGGATACTGTGGGTTTTTTTTTTTTTTTTTTTTTTACAGAAAAACAATTCAAATGGTTTTGTCCATTATTAGACTTTTGAATGATAAATCTAGTATCTTGACTGGATTCTGTCTTGAGTTTGTACATTCCCCTTGTCTAAGTTGCCCTTCTGTTGCCCTCAGACACTTCTTTTCAGGATGATATTCCAGTGGCACTTTACTGGCAAATGCCAAGTCAAACTTTGTTTAAACGTAGCAGAAGCATTGTGATATCAATTGAAGTGAGTAGTTTATACATATTTAAGCCTAAACTGCTTTTGAAACGAGGTTGAATGATGAAAGGTAATGAAATCATTAGGGTTAGAAAATTCAGAACTGTTCAGTAAGTCAGGATCCTCAGGGTGCTGAGACTCAAGTTTGCTATAAATACCTGCATCTAAAAAATACCTGCATCTATATTCTTTTCATCAATATAAAGAAGATTGATAACCTAGTTCAAATTCTGGAGCTAGAAAAATCATGATTTGGGAATAAGGCCTTGTTACGCAAGAGCTTCAGAATTTTTCCTTATTTTACTCCTCCTTATTATGGGTTAACAAAGTGAGTTTGTACCCAGTAACTGATGTGGTTGTGCTCTCCAGACCTGAGACGCTATCTGTGGGGAAAGGAGTGGAATGGGAGGTGTAATGTCCCATTCAACTTCATGGCGGCCAGCACTGAAATCTGAATACTTTATACTCTGGACCACAGTGAAAACTTGAAAATGTAGAGATAATTTTATTGTGGCTAATGTATAACCTTTAAGTATGAATCCAGTAATTAAAGTGGTAAAGATGAAATTGTCAGATTAGGTTCACCATGCCAGAATGCACAGGTCTTTATTCTCCCAGATACTTCAAATAACATTCTGATATTACTAAATATTTTCATTTTTTATCACCATGGTATCAGACTGCTTGTACACTTGTCTGTCTATAAATAACATTTTGGGCAGAATTTTTTCCTAGCAAGTTAAGTCAGAGACTCTGCTAGTATTCTTTTAAATGAAATGCAGGACAGAGAATAATTGCTGTATATTTGCATATCACTACACATGTGGTTCTGTATGCAGGCAACACTCAGCTGGGGTGTCAGATCAAGCAGGACTTAGTGTCATGTCAACACTGCATGCAAGGTAAAATATGCTTAACAAATAAAAACCTCATTAAAGACTAAGCTTCTCCAAAGAATAAGCTAGCAGCATATTGAAGTTAAGTGTTTAAGAGTTCCTTAATGTAGTGCCATTAATATACCTGGTTGGGGGAGGAGGGGAAGGCTCTGTAATAGCCCACGGGGCAGTACTGTAACATATTACTTGTGCATTTAATTATATCCTGTTAACCATCAAGCTGTTTGCATTTGTGATTCTACGAAGTGCCTCCAGCATTCCTGAAACAGCTTTGAAGATTTCTCCCTGTCCAATAATCCATCAATTTAATTAGTACACAAGATAGCTGATGAGATGAGCAAATAACCTTCCCAAATAACTGACATGCCAGTTCTGCAGGAACAAAATCCTCGTATTCCTCCCCACTATTTACTGAAAAACAGAAAATACGAAGTCTATTTCTCAATCTAAAAGAATAGGGAAAAAACAATACAAATAATATAGGCCATTGTACTGCAAGACCCTTTCAGAACATGAAGTGAAATATAATCATTTAGAACTTGATGGCAAGTTAGTCTCGATTATATATGACTAATTCCTTGCCTGAATAGCTTCAGAAACTCTGACCTTAGTTTTCAGTAGTCTAGGTGTTTTTAATGTCTCCTACTTGCATTACCTATATTTTTTTTTTCCATCAAAACATAATCTTGCATGTGCACGCAACAGGGATTATAACTTAGTTGTCTGGCTTTCAGCATGGTTCTTGCCAACAAACTGTGTGGTTTGCAAAATTATTAAATTATTGTGCACAAATATTACTTTTGCCTGTGGTGAAATTTCAAGATGCCTCTTTCATGCTTAGAGGAGAGTTCAACTGCAATATCTGAGGTATATAAACAAAGCAAGATGGCTAAGTATAACTCAACAGCATATCTGACTCTSTAGATATTTGGGCTGTCTTTTATGAAGAACTCTTGGCAATAGACTTTGGGAACATAGGACACCTCATTTTCATGTTAAAGATTGTTTTCCACTTTCAGTGTTTGTTTATGTACAGTTCAATTGATCTCAAGATTGATCTCAGCTATACAGAGCATTCCAGACCTCTTGGTACATCAGTTGCTGATGAACTGAAGAACAGATTTAACACATGGCAAAATTATAGCATCTTCATCAGGAGTAGTAGTAAGCCCCTGTGTGTCAAGGTAGTATTTATACTAGACATGCATGAAGCCTGTATAATAAAATATATCTGTAATGCTACCTTCTGAATTGAATGTGAAGGATATTATTGAAAAGATCAGATGAAAAGGACAGACTTGCTCATTTTCCTTGTTCCTGATTTGTAAATAATTTTTTTTCAATCAGAAATGGCTAATGACTTCCCTAGTTTAAATAGGACAATATTTGTTATCACAAATTAGGTGTTGCAACTTGGCACTTGTGTAGACCTGGAAGAGCCATAGGAAAACATACTCTGACATGTGTGCTAAATTTGCAGTGCATCTTATCCAATACTGCTTGTCTGCTTTTCCATAAACATTTGCAAGAAGAGCTAATGTTTGCACAAATTGTGTAAGCCTAGACATACATGTCTAAACACATGAACAGTATAATAAGCTGGATGTGCTCACCTGTGTTTAAATTATCTGTATAGCAGTTTGGAAGACAAGGAGTTGGACTTTGTCTTCACTACATATTATTTTTCTTCTCATATTTCTCTTATTCTCATCACTACAGCAACCTTGCAGCTGAGGTTTGTGGCTACTGTATACCTGTTCCTGTATGCTGTTCTCTAGTATTTGTCTGTGCCTCTCCCCTACACACGTGGTAGTCTTTCTGGCTTTACCCATTTTCATGTTTGAAGCAGCAAAATTTTGGCCTATAGGAGATCCACCTGTTACATTAATTTCTTTACCTACCACTTTTCCTGTAAAAGAGCTGTTTTAAAAAAAAAAAAAAAAAAAAATGTTGTAGTCGTGTCCCAGCCTCAGTTACTATAGATGTGCACTTCAGGGCACTCACCACCATTTCAGACTACCTATTTGTTGAGATATTCTGCCACTAGTGCAGAAGCTGGTTTGTTAATCATCTGTTTCTATCTTTTTCTGGAGTATAAGAATTGAATTTTGAGTCAATAAAATTTTCAGCTACTTTTTGAAATTCTTTCATAAAGCAAGCCTCCCTTGGCCTCTGTTTTGATCTTCAGTCACTGCCCAGTTTAGAGAGTACATCTGTAGAAAGCTATTTTTTGTCATGGAGKGTCTCATTTCAGGTTCTTGTAACAGCCAGTCTGTCACCAATTCTGATACTTGAGCCATTATAGCATCTTGCAGCACTGCATCAGCCTGAAAGAGATTGCCACCAAATCCCGCTTACTGCTCTGTCTTCCTTCAGTTGGCCCTCTGTTCATTGCTTCCTCCTCTCCCTCCCAATCCACCAAATGTTTGAATAGTTGGAAGGCGAAGCTCACTTGTCATCTCTTTGGCTTGGGATGATAACTCTACGAAAGTGTCCAATAAAAAGTTTTTTGGCACAGTAGTAAAAAAAGGGAACAGCACACAATGGTTTTACTTGCAACCCCAATGGCAGAGACCAGAATTGATGAATTCAGGGGCATCAGCTAGGCTTTTTCCCCCTCAGTCTCTCAGGAACAAGTGCAACAGTATTAGACCTGTCAAGGGATGGCCAGGCAAACAAGGAGATCGTTCATCAGTCTCAGTGACAAGATTCTGAATTTGACAGCAAAGCAACATGAGGAATAAGGATGACTTGATAATGGAAGTGCATAAGCAGCACTCCAGGCGATCAGAAAAGCACATGGGAATGAGAATGAGCTGCTGTCACTGTATCCCCTCCATGGTGATGAGGGAAGGGAGTGAGAATGGGAGTTTCATAATGACAGGTTTGAGAATATTTTGCAGGCTATGAGCTGCAGAGTCAAATCCACAGGAAATGTGAGCCTCATGAAATCACCTTGACGTTACCTTATGCTAGAAAATATTTGGAACAGTTCCTGGAAGAATTAAAAATGCATGGACCGCAGACCACCCTATCAGTAATATGGGCTTTCATGGTACGTCTAGTCTTCTGAATTCCAGATGCAAATTCACGAACTTGTACAGACCCTACCTTTATATTACATTTATATGTCATTTGGCCAGGCAATAAGCTAACAATTTTACTGTCAGATGATTTTTTTTTTTAAGTGTGGAGAAAGGAATCAATTTAAAGATGTACAGCTGGGTGCAAAACATTCAGCRATATGAAAGTTGAACAAAAGTGGTGCTGTCCCATCAAAATGAAAACTTATTCCACAGGATGTTTTTAAGAGATCATGGTAGTCTTTGCCATAGCCAGGTCATTATAATATTGATCCAGTATACAGAAGACTTAAGAGCTTCTTTGGCTGGTTCAGACACAATCTGGTAGAGGAAAAACTCCACTCTGGGATAGAGAGTCAAATGTTTCTTGCTATGGAGGAAGCTAATGCCCACAAAAGTATACCTACATATATGCTCTACCACAGTACCAACAGCACAATTCACACTTTGATGCACAGGATGAGAGCATCACTGTAGTTAAACGAATTAATGACTCCATTGTTACAGTCCTCAAAGTCACCGCTGGTGTTTGCCCCAAGTTGAAATCCACGTGGTTCAGGATTGTTTGAAGCGAGGACTACGAAGGCTGGCTTTGACCACCTCATTCTCATCCAATGCAATGAATAGGCACCGTGACTGTTTGCAGAGGAAAATTGTTGTTACCCTTTAGTGAGTCAGTTCAGCCACTTTGTTTCATCTCTTTCAGAGTGAGYCATCATTCCTGGATGCTGCTAGTGTGTTTGTCAGTTGGCCTGGTGTTCAGGGGAAATTTCAAGTGAAGAGTGCAAAGGGTTCTGCTGAAGAGAATGATGACAGGAGGCAACATGGCTCTCTTTTCAGAAAATAAAAGGGAAAGTTACCACTTCTTTTAACGGTAGTTCAACTAGTGGTTTACTAAAGGTCTTGGATAAATTCATGTTAATCTCAGTCCATATTTCCATCTGTGGAAAGAGAATAACAGCATATTATTTAAACAGATTAAAGCAGATTAAGAAGTGCATAAAACTCTATCTCAGTAAAACCTTCCTGCTTCCAGCACCACCACTTGGAAATATGCAATATTCAGTCCAGTGAATACTTGTACTTTACAACTATACAGAGTCATAACTCCTATATATCCTCTTGACTTTAAGTTTGGGGTCTTGGAAAAAAGAAAAATGAAGCTAGAAGATGGGAAGTGGCTCAAATAAACTCTGCCTTTGCTCTCAACCACATTCCTCTCCAGTGACTCAAATGTCCTGGGTAGTTCTCTGTTAAATTAGAAATAGATGGATTGCATCAATCACTTGTGGACTAACAGTGTATCTGCATAGTTTCAGGAGGCTCCCCGCAGTGATAATGGAGACTTTGAGATGCTGCTACTGGTAGTGGTATCTTAAAGAACTGGAGTGAAGGAGAAGTGAATCTGATTGCATTTCAGTTGTTGGAAGGGAAGGAGGAATAGAAGATTGTCATGAATCTTTCAAAGGTGCTAAAAACTCCCTACATCTGTAGGGTGCTTTCATTAGGAATGAATGTGGGTGTTTAATGAAAAAGCCGACATACTTCTGACATGGGTAGGAAGTAAGTGGAAGTGGAGCTGGATTCAACGGGCTGTGTGGATAAAGCAGTGCAGTAGCACTGATAGCAATGCTGCAAGATGAGTGAATTAAGAAGAAAATTTGTGCAATACTATCTTCCCGCTCTTTTTTTTTTTTTTTACATTCTTGTAAAACACCTGCTCTGTATTTTGATGCCTAAAAAGGAGAGGTATTTTCTATCATCTTCAAGTTGCATGCGCATTATTAGTTTGTCTTGTTTCAGCCTATGTTCTCCTTAGAAACCTCTTGTAGCTGTTACCGCAGGCTTAAGAGAGCCTTGCTGTTAACTATAGGATCTGCTAAAGCACAAGTGTGTGTGTTTGGGGAGGTGGAGAGGGGGAAGAGGGAGAGAGATACCACGTTTCGTGTTTTCCAGCCTCAGGTTGCTTGATGATTCTCTAGTTAGGCAGTCTTCTTTCAGCAATCAATGCTCATAGTGATTTCAAAAAGACCTCTGTTTTGTCGTCTGGATTTTTCTTTTCTTTCTTTCCAAAACAGAAATGAAGAGAGTTCTGTATTTCTTTATTGCAAGCAACTCTCTAAACTGGTTGCGAAAAAGATGTAAGTCAGTGTGTAAAGTTAAAAAATGATGCAAGGGAGAGTAAAATTGGATGGGAGATTAATTATCATATTCTGTGGTTCTTTTATAAATTTCCTAGAAATATTCCTGTTCTTGATGGCTCAGAACAGCAGTTAATTTGGCTATGATGACAAAGCCCCCTACAGGAAATGCAAACATCATCTATTTTAGAAATGACAAGGTTACACCATCACTGCCAGCAGCAAAGCCAACTTGACAAGAGGGTTGACAAGGTTTGCCCTTTTGGCAAAGGTCTACTGTTCACACCTGAGGTTTTGTTAACATAGCAATACCAGCTAGAGGTGTGTGTATTTTTCACACATTAGCCCAGCACTGTGAGATGGCAAAACATTGTAGTATTGACTTATTACAGTGCAGTGATGTTATTGACATGGGTCATTAGTTGCCACTGTAGTATTGCTGTTTTCCCGAAGTAGAACATTTGGTAAGTTAGTGAAGCTGGGAACCCTCTGGCCATTTCTAACCTTCTTTTCTGTGTACATCAAAATGTAAAAATTTGAAGTACAGCTTTTTTTAAAGCACCATGGCCTGGCTCTGTTGTTGGAAAAGAAAGTTTCTAAAAGAGAATAAGTAAATGAGCAACATATAAACTTGAATATAACCCATTTTTTTCCACCGTAGCTTTGTTTCAGAAAGTACATTGTGCTATTCCCTTGGATGTGATTTAAAGACAACCAGTTTTATTTAGTTAGTTAGATTAATTCCATTTTAATATTTCCATTAGCCATTTTAAACTTGGCACTGCAAAGTAATAAAATCCTCCAAATATTGACAGATAGAAAAGTAAATGCCACCCAGCCATGACGATCTGTTTTTCAGCCAACTTCTTACAGATAGAAAGGCTGCTATCATAATTTATTTATATATTAATAAGATGTGTGATTTTTATCGCTAGTTATTCCCATCTAGCAATTAAGGCAAAGCCGATAAAATCTTGAATAAGTCAACATCTTTGTTTGTTAACTTTTGGAAATTCATAGCTAAAAATCCTTCTGGTCTGCAGATTGGGAAGGAGAGGATAAAGCTTCTCTTGTAGAGCATGACACTGAGTCAAACCTGCAAACATCAGAAAAGGGGAGGGTCGGTGAGGAAGTTAAGGCGCCAGAATATCAGCACTGGCTGAGCCCTGCTCAGTTACTTGAGGTGCACTGTGGACTGGCTGGGTGAGTGTTCTCCTTGCAGCTAGTCAGTGGTACTACTGGAGCATTAGTGGCAAATCCTAGAATGAAGTACAGAGTGAAAGAGGTTCTTCCCTTCTAGTTAGGCTTTATAGTTTTAATGTAAGCTTGATAGCTAGTGTGTTCAGGACTTAAGAAAACAGCCAAATGAGTCAATGTGTGGCAGAAGGGCCAAAGGGCTGAGTGAAACCTGAGAAATAAAAGTCTCTGCAACCAGTGATCTTACATGTCCTTCTCAGTAACTTTCATCCACAAAGGGAGAATACTCTTGCAAATGCCAATGTGAAGGTCAAGAGACCACTTACCTTCTGTGGAAAGACAAAATCCTGTATGTTTCTACAGGGGGTCCTTACAGTTATTAACTATGACCCCAACCCTTGGCTGCTAGATCTTGCAGTAGACTTAAAATATTTAAATAATATTCATGTTGCTTATACATAGTGGGGAAATACTTTGTTGTACATATTTGAAAGGTAGAACACATCTGTCTAATTGCATTCACTTTTTCCCAGAATTGTCTGTCTGGATTCAGAACTAGCACTTCAGCAGACGTCAACACAGCTCCACAGAGTCTCTATCAGCTAAGAAATTGCCCTCTTTAGTTACAGTGCTTGCCTGAGTATCGTAATAATTAGAATGTACTGTAATGACTACATAAGGGACAGCTAGTCCCTGGCGAGAACACACTTCAGAGAAAAAGGTCTAGAGCATATATGGGAAGAACACAGTTCCTGGATTTCGGACTGTGACATTCGCTCTTTCAGCAATGCTAGGAACGCAGCTAGTAACTCTAGCTCTGAGCAGCATGTACAGTGTTTTGCCAAGTGTCCACAGTGTGCCATGCTTTCCAGGAAGAGATATGTCATTCTGCTTAATATGATTGCCCAGGCACAAATGCAGAAGTATCTCTCTCTGTGTTAATAAAAAGTTTTGGTGACGAATTTTTTAAAACCTTGCCATTACCTGAAGAAAATAAATCCATATACTGCAGTGTCTGGCAAGATATACCTATGTCCCATGAGAAGAAACCTTGTTACTCAAATAAGGTGAAGAGTCTGAATATAAATGGAATTCTGAGATAAACCATGCAATATATTATACAGTCTCTAGCTGAACAAAACCCCTAGTCACAGCTAAATCTCTGATTCAGCAAGGATGGATATGGATCTAAAAAGGATGCCTTTTTTAAGCGCCTGTCGTCACCGCTGGGCCATGAATTTCACAGGAGTAAAATTGAGATATTACTAAAACAAAAGTTGTTTTATTTATGGAGAGTTTTAGGGCTGTTGCCATTTTTACCAGTTCACCCAGCCTTTCAAGCTATGTAAACCTTCATGGGGGGGGGGGGGGGGGGGAGTACCAAATACATCTTTGTCAACACATTTAGCACTGTTAGAATTCCTAATGATAAGCACTGTCTCCAGATTTTGCATTTGATGCTGCTATTCACTATATTTGTAGGTTTTAGGCCCTTTTAAGGTTAGCTGCAAAGGATCCAATGGATTCATGTACAAAGCGAAGGAAAGACATAAATGTGCTATCTCACAGCTCTAGGAATTCTGTGGATTTGTTATCAACACACTGGATCCCTAAATTCTCTCAACAGGCCCTGCTGACATCATATACAGAATTAATGAAGCTCTGTTTAACCTGCAAATCTCACAGCTAGCAAAAACAAGTTATGTTTTCTCAGCCAGAATAGAAATTCATAAAACTACTGTGTTTTGTAATTTACTGTTTAGCCACAGTAGCTGAAGTTGCTGTGCAACTGTAAAATATGGTATGGTTTAGGTTCAATAAAACAAAGAGTGCCTGAAGTGTTAATTTGATAATTATGTGGTTCATCTGAGTACTAAGGCACAATAGGGCATGCATTATCCCATCATAATAGGCTGCGATAGTCTCATGCCTTCAACCACCCAAGAAGCACAATAATGTGCAGTAAAGTGTGCCCAAAGGGCTTTGCTGCAAATGTAATGTAGGTCTCTTTCAGAGCTGTTTCCATTCAAAGAGATGGAGTGTTCGATTTTTAACTTTGCTTTGAAAAATATTTTCAGTAGACACAAATCCTGTTTATTATAGCTTTATACAGGGACACAGTTCATATGAGAAAAATAGAATGAAGAAGTAGAAACTTCAACTACTACCCTTTCTAAATATTCTGACTCTATTTAAATACAAAAAAAGCAAAACGACTTAAGGAATGAGACATTTATTAACTAAATTATTAATGTTAGGATAAAGGTAACAGAATTATTTGTCATAACTAACAAGACATTAGCTATTTTCCATTAATTTAACTGAAAAGGTCCATAGTCCAAGAGTTTAGTCTAATACTGAAGTTTTGGTACTAGTTTAGCTATAAGGGAATGGAAGCACAAGTGTATTATTTCCATAATCTTGGTGTGTCTTAACATCCTGATTCTTCACTGTTATTTGTATGAGCAGCACCTAGCAAATGGCTGAGGTTCCACTGATACTTTGGGGATTTTGTATAAATCAAATATCAGGATTGTAGCCCAAGACTCATTGATTTAAACAGCACTTCCCAGCTGCAAAATATTGAATGTGTGTTCTTAGAACCTAGGTGTCTAAGTAATCTTTTTTGCTTTTCTCTCCCACGCTCAGTCTGCTGTTAGCCTTCTTTGTTTTCCAGAAATTAATGTTCTTTTCTTGCCTTTCTGTCTAAGCTTTTTCCTGTGTACCACCACAAATATCTGCCTCACCAAGGTCTTTTCTCTGCCTGCAAAGGCATCTTAACACCCTTCATTTCTGTTGCTATGAGTAGCTGATTTGGTGGATGTGGACTCTGAAGACCTCCATCCACTCCTAATCTTTCCAAGGAACATTTCTGCCTCTGTGACACTATCCACAACAATGGGAAGGCTTCCCAGTGAGGGAGGGAAGGCTTACTGGGGCCCAGCACTCTTGTGTCTTGTTGCACGTTGTCAGACAGGTGCAATTAATGGATATTAAAGTAGTGGCTGGAGGGTTCCTTGTCTGAAGGCCTGTAAATATAAATAAATCCTTTCCTTGGATTTTAGGATTGGATCTTTAAGAAGATTTTTAGGCAACTCCCCTGAGACATATATACTGCTTAAAATCTCTAATTGGAAGCCAGGGAAGAGTCCCAGCTGAAGTTCTGCAGTGCATCAGGGAAAGGTGGATGCTGTTAGGGATGCTACTATTATTTCCTTCTCTTTGTTAAAATATCCAAGTCTAATTATCAAATGACGCCTTTCTTGCATGGTGTTACAGAGAGAGGGTGAGAGACTTGTATCAAACAGTATCTGCAATGTGAGTGATGTCTGGAAGACAGCCTGCTGTACACCAGTCATAGGCCTCAAAAAACTGTCATTGATCTCAAAACAAGACTGGAGCCTAAAACATGCAGCAGCATCTCTTGTATGAAGACCTCTGTCCTCTTCACTCTCCCCAGTAGCACTGTTGCTATTGGTTGACCAAAGACATTTTTTATTTGTAGTGCTAAATTTGAAGCTTGGCCTATTATGTTCTAACAATATGATTACTGTACCATAACTGCACAGCTGTTACTTGCCATCAGCCTTGAGCATTGCTCAATATTTGTAATGGGATCTTCTAGTTGAATAACAAGGCACAACAAGTCTAAGTATGTGCTGGCAAACTGTGAAAGCTATGATCTCATGACTGTTGTGATCCCAAGATGAATGATGTTCTTTGAGGTTGTCTTGATGCTGTTAAAAGTTCTCTCTCTGTGAGAGAACTCTGGCAAGAGGAATTTAGTTTATGCTGCTGAGCAATGAAGTCAGGCTTAAACTGATTATTAAATTGTAAAACAAGCTTTCCTACCAGCGTTTTGTGGAGGCAGCTAGTGTGACTTTGATAAGGCAGATAACTTGTCCTAGGACTCCTAGCAGTTGGAGAACAGCTTCAGAAGTTCAAAAGAACAGCCCAGTTTTCAGAAGATTGTTAAACGAGGTATATGATGTCTTTCTTCATTGTGCTTTTGACAGAATTAGTATCTGGTTCTACAGCTTATTTTCTACCAGCAGGACTCGACTATTCATGAAAGTCCATTGACTGTATCATTTATTTTACTGTGATATCTAGGATCTTGACAAGCCTATTATTGTGCCAGACACTTCTCAAACAGAATAAAAGAGTGGTTTGGACTCTGTGATTCACATCACCTCTTATGAACAGCCACTTGTTTTACTGTTATTGCAGTGGGGATTTCTCCAGTCACAGGCCTGCTCCACACAAGCACAAGGAAATAATTATTTCTGGTATCTCCCCACACAGCTGAAAGGAGGCAAGCCAAGAGGAATCATAAGGAAGAGGGGCAGCTTGAGATACTCAGCCTCTTTTATGATGCTGTTTAGCTGAGCCTGTCTCTTTTTCTTTCTTACCTGTCTCCATATATAGCAAACCCCCATTCCTTTCACAATCCCCAGCTTTGCCACCTTTTTGCATTCATGCTGTTCCCATATTCAGGTTGTTGCAGCTTCTTGCTACAAATGCTCACGCACATTTGTAATCCAATAGAGACTAGATCCACTTTTGTTCTTCAGTGGAAGTAGGTGAAGCCAAAACTTCCTAGAGCACCAACACCTCCTTGTGATGGATGGTGAAGGGCAATCCAAGAGCAGTATCTCTATTTAACCCATTGAAAACCAGCTTCTGCACTTCCCAGATACATTTTCCCTGCTGTATTTTCATGAAGAGTTCCCCGCTAGGAGTTGGGTTCTAATGCTAGGTAGTGTAAGCACATAAGATAGTGTTGGCTGCACATGCGGCCTAAATACAAAATAAAACATGACAGAAGGACCTGAGGAAGAGAAAGCACAAGATCAGCTGGCACAATGAAGAGCAGTGAGTGTATGCTAATCAGTAATGGGCCATTAGACTGAAGGAAGTGAAGCATTCGTTGGTAGTGCAGAAGATGAGCAGTGTTCTTTAAACCCCTTACAAGCTTTCTAGAAACATTCTTTGAGGACTGCAGTCAATGGCATTTTTATTTAACTTGTATTTTTACACAGCTGTAGCTTCTCTTCAGATACATGGATTTGTCCACTGTCACTGAAATAATCTAAAACTGAAAATCTGAAAAGCCTAGTAACAATTCAGAACTACAGTAAACCTATCTCTTAATCTGGAGATGAGTAAACTAGTCATGCTTGTTTCTTTTTCCACCACTGAAAATTGTAGATTAAAACATTGTGCTGTTTGCTGTCCCAAAATTCTCCATGAAACTATATTGCTATGTAAAATCTGAACAGTCTGAAAGATTTTCAACAAAATGAAGCCTTTTCTAAACAGACAGTTCTGAAAAGTTTATTAGGTGAATTAGAAGATCTACTCTGAGAGTGTTTCATGACAAAAATAGATCTAAGCAGCATCTTCTCGTGCACTTCTCATAAATCACTCCAATTCCAAGGTTTTCACTAGATCTTAGGATAGGAAGGAATTTATTGTATTAAGCAAAAAGACAATATCTTGTTCTTCCATTGCTGTAATTTCAGTATGATTCTCTACCCAGGTAACTTTTTATTATCAGTCAGATCAGTCATACACAAGCATTGTTTTATAAGTCCACCATGGCACCTGTGAATCAGGGGCCTCCTTGTCAAGAGACAGATTGTACCTGGCTATGGATCAGTGCCCACAGGAGGAAAGGTCTCAGGAACTTCCTCGTGTACCTTCATAGCATGTGGCATCCTAAGTTGGACAAGGTGACTTTTTCATTGCAGTCATGCCTGCCTTTTAACTATTGTCTCGCAGACTCAGGATGTCATCATTATGTATGTTTGCTTGTGACTGTGTCTGGAAGGATTCGCTCTAATGATAAGGGCAACAAAAACAGAAGCTTTTGTTCTGGAGCTACTCCTACATTCTCCTTTTGAAGATTACCTTGGCGTTGGCAGATTTCTGTGACATTACTTTTGGGAGACATTTGGTTAACAATAATTTAATAGAAATATTTGCGGCATCAATTTCCTTGTTTGGGGGCAGAGAGAAGAAGGTAATTTACTTCCAATAAAAAAAACTAAGCAGATTTCTTTAGTCCCTCTCATTCTCAACATGCATGGAGGGCGTATTCTGCCACGCTGGTATGGCCTAGGAAAACAAACAAACAAACAAACAGATGTTTGACCTCAGTAATGTTAATGAAAAAGCTGTACCTATATTAATGTATTTGGTCACAGTGTAATAGCTAGCATAAATGATCAGAGCCACATACAGATTGTCAATATATTCCATTTGGCGACTTATTAACCAAGAGATAAGTTTGTGTAATGGCTTTAGGCAGAACCTAATGACAACTGTAGTTCAGTTCTAGAGATGAGAATATGTTACCTTTAGAGAGGCCATTTTGGAAAAAGTTTCAAAGTTAGTGTCTGCCTGGACAGGAATGACAGGYGTTTAAACAGGTGTTAGCAAATGCATCTTCCTAGAACTGATCACCATTGCAACTTATATAGTAACAGCAACATCTGGTAACTTGAATGACATATTAAGTTGTTTACATTTATTAACCTATCACATTTCCTTGTACTAGTTTAAATGCTGCTCTTCTGCTGAGATATTTAACGTGCTCTCCATTTGCCCAAGTAAAGGAGGGCTCCTAGTGTGAATCTAACCTCTGTTAACTAGTTATGTCTATTCTAGGGTCTAGCCCCTGCTGAAACAAGGAGAAAGGTAAAACAGTGTTCTTAAAAGCTAATAGTATACTAGAGAAGAGAACCATTGCCTGTCTTTCTTTCATATGTGATTTGAATGCTAAGTACATTATGGTATTTAGCAGCATCTAGAGATATCACTGAGGAAAAAAGATCCTTTTATGTCAGGAGCTGTTTAGACACTACATGGAAGTACAGCAGGATACAGCGCAAAATGAGGTGAACAAGGGGAAAGAAGTAAAAGGGCAGATCAATCACAGTTAGTGTGGGGAACAAATGGTCACCATGCGCTGACTGCCCAGTTGCAAATAATAACAAAATCTAGTGCTCATGAAATCTTTGATAAAAGTCAAAAAGAGATTTCTGCTGTTCTTTTCCTTTTAGAATTAAGGTGAGTGCAGAAAGCCTGGTGTGGAACATGTTTTTTGGTATTTGTGGTCAGCCCAAATGTCTATCTGAATAAAATATTGGTTAGAAGTCAGAGGTAATTGTTTTGGAATAAAGTGAATGCATGTCTGTTAACACTTTATTAAGTGACTTGCCCAGAGAGCAGACTTCTTCTCTAACCCACAGGCCGTTAATGTTTGGCTTATACCCTCAAGCAAAAGAATTCAGATCTGTTACAGATGTGTTATCCTATCTAATACAATTGGACGTCCTAATTTCTCATAAATATCCCATTCTTTCTTGAAACCTGCTAAGTTGCTTTCCTGAATATCTTGTGTGCATGAATCCCAGAGAGAGATGAAGGAAGTGTCTGGTCCCTGACTGAATGAGCACAACTCCAAGAACTGAGTTTCTGGTTCAGGTATTTGTGTTATTCAGAGTTAACTTAAAAAAATATTACTTCCAATCTATTTGAAGTTTTGTCTTTCAAGAGGAAGGACTTGTAATTATAACATATCAGGGATGCTTTCATATTTAGGCTTTTAGCACTTAGGAGAAATATTTGGAAGACATTTACTTAGAAATATTTGTGTTTAGGAACAGAGTATTCTATTTATGTTAGATTTTGCAGCACCCTCTAGCAGAGAAGCCCCTTATGGAATTTGACAGTCCTAGCCCTATTCAAATAAATGGCAACGGGGTGTCCAGTTTTCTTGAAGAACTTTAATTGTTGTAGGAATTTCCATGGGGGCCAAAGAGACAGAGAAGAATTTAATTATGAAGGGATTTTTCAAGCGGAAATCTCTGACTCAGAGAAGAAAGCCATGCAGAGCAGCTCTTTTCCAGTTCTAACTTCTGCAAGCCTAGGCCCAGTGTATTCTGGTTTGTTTTCTAAATATTAGGAGATACCTGGAGTAGGCTATGGCAACAACTACATGTTACTTCTCTCTTGTGGGTACTGAGGACTACGTTTTCTCTTCTGCAGTATAACACTAGATCAAATTTCACTAGAATCATACAAATCTAGTTGTCTTAGACAGCATTTGCCCATTAAAAGTGGTCCTGTTAGTAAAGCTACTTGGGGTACAAAGATCATCTTATAACAATACATCATAAAAAGCTATAATAAGCAGTGTTTAGTTAAAATGCTTCAAGTCTGAACTATTTCATTCAAACATCTCAAATAACTTGACCAATATTATCAAAACCTCTCAATGCTTTTCTGTGTGTGTTCTATAACAATTTTAGGTGATGTAAATGGAAGTAGAGAGGTGAGTTTTGTACCCACTATTTGTTACTGCCTTTTCCTCCATCATAGGAAGAGATAAATTCTGTAGATCAATTAGTCTTCAACCAGTCTCATTTGCAAGTCAAAATTAATCCTGTTAGTGGCATCCGGCAGCTGGCATAGAGCCATGTACTGCACAATTTTTAAGAAATGCTCTACAACACTGGTACCTCAGTTACGGTTTGCAGATGACATATGGTTAGGTCCTATCCTGAGTGTTTTGTGGCACCCAGTTTTTAGGGAAAGAAAGTATGGGGAACACTCTTGCAGGCAAGATTTGCATTCATACTGTTGAGATTTAAACCTTACTGCCAAACACAGGAAACTCTTAACACTACGTTATCCACCAGAATTGCCTTCATTGCATCCCAGCCTTTGGTATGATGCAGAATAAATCTTAAAAGTCTTTCTTGCTATGAATTTGTGTAGCCCAAATGATTTTGTACTGACTAATACTGTGAAAGACAAGCACCTACTCTAGCATGACAAAAAATTGCTGGTCAAAAAATGAGATTGGTATTGCGGTCAAAAGGGAAAGTTATACTGTGGAAAATCCTCCAGAAGCAAAGGATAAGCTCTTTGTCCATACTGCAATCTCTAGGCTGAGTCACCAGGCAGCACAAGGTGAGGAAGAATTCCTTTTATAAATAATGGGCATAACTTACTGATTTCCATGAAATAAAATCTGGGATAAAATTCATTCATTGTCTTACCAGTTGCATCTGAGAAAATTTGGCCTTTTCTGTATCCCAGCAGGCAACTACAGACTCAGTGTGTCTGACGATCCTGAAAGGCTCACCAACAAATTTCCAACAACTCATTGCGTCAGCTAACCATGAGAACAAATGTGCTTGAACTATATGTTAACTTCTCCTTTTTCTTTCTCTTGAAAGAGAAAAGAACTGACTGGAAAGTTCCCACATAGCTGTCTGGCCCTTTTAAACAACTGAGCTAGTTTAATGTATTGCTGCTGCTAACCAGAGGGGTGAAAGGACCAAGAAATCCTAGGCTGAATAGAATATCTGAGCTAGAAAAGATAGTTATTAATTACCCAATACATCTGTGGAAGGAAGCGATAATACAGACACTGTGTGCAGTTTCCAGTATTTATAGAATGGGTCTGTGCTCCTACACTGAACAACTGTTTCCTTTCTGATGAGACCCTTGCAAGCCAAATGTAACTTGCATCCTACTGTATTAAGATGAGTGGTGTGAAACTGTTTTCAGAGTGATGAAGTAATTTGCTTGTCACATATCTAGCTCTTCAACTAGAGATTTACATTCATGCTGGAATATGCCTAGGGATATAACTGTCWCCAGGAATTCTAGTTGCAAATAATTTGGCAACCAGTGTTAAAGCATTCAGCGCTCTAGTGGCAGCAGAACCTATGGTGCCATCATCAGAGCTTTTACAGTCACAGAAGTAACAAGAGTATCATCTGTTCTGTGATACGTTGCATGGTATTCATGGTCATCAGCCACTGTATGCCTCCAGATTTTGCATATCTACAATGAAGGTTGTGTCAAAATCCATCTTACTCAAGCTGATTTAAAAAAAAAATGCACCAGTCTGATTAAAAAAAAAAAAAAAATCTTATTTTTTAAGGCACTGGACAAAGAAGAGAGACCTAGATGAACTAGAAACAATTTCCAGCTCTGCTGCAGTGTCCTAGGCTGCTCTTCTGATTAAGTTGTTGTTCTCATCTGCAAAATGGGTATAACTGCTTCTGCTCCCACCACTCTGTTCTCAGGGCTAACCTTGAAGGAGGTATTTTTTCTAATTATAGCTTTTATAGGGCTCCTAGCACAATGAGAACCTGTTGGTAGTCATAATACACATTATACGCGTTATTTGCTAAAAATAGTATATCTTCCAAAGTTTATGACAATTCCTTGTAGGTGTTAGTTTAGCTCATGTTCTATGCTAACAATAGTGACAGGCAGAAAATAGCTGGACTTTTTCACTTTTTGTAAGCATGTTATTGATTTTTTCTTACCAGTTTGTGTGCTCTGGTATCAGATATAATTAGGAAATAGTTTTGAATAGCATTTTGGAATATGTGCATATGAATAAGTGATCTATTCAACCTTTCAAAAAGGGGGGGAAGTTGTACTGAAACTGTAGAGCAAAGACACGAAAAATAAGGGAAATTAATTGGATATTGGCCAATCTATTTCCTCTTACCAACATCCACCTTTTGTTGTGCTGCAGGAAGCAAGGGCAGCGGCACAAAGCACTCCCATTTTCCTTCATTAAGGCAGTTCTCCTCAGGCTTTGCCAACAACCAAAGTCAGTTTTCTCAAACTGCAACCTCTTTCATGTCTGAATTATGTCAGCAGATAGCCCTGGCCAGAACCGTTTGTAACAGAGCTTGTCAAGCTATTAGGCCTCTGTCCAAACCCTATTAAAGTCGGTAGGAAACTGTTCATTGAAGTCTATGGTTTTGGGCTTGGGGCCTCAATGGGGAGTTTTTCTTTAAAAGATATGTTTTCATAGATGCTTAAATTAAACAGGATGGTACCCATGGCGCTAGCCCAAAACTTGAATTTTTATATCAGTTAAAATTATTTGTCATTTAACTTAAGAAGTGGGGGGAAATTATTAGTTCTCTAATTGCTTTGTTAATACTAGAGGTTCGATCTAAAGTTCRTTTACATTAACATGCTTTTCTGTTAAATAATGAGTTTCTGACTGGGAGGCAGAAGTACCTAAACTTAACTAAAATGGAAGTAAAAGATAAAGGAAAGACAGCAAAGGTTTGGATTCTCATGTTTAGTTATTTATAACAGTTGGGGAGGATAAGCAGAATCAGCTTATCTAGTGGGATTGTATTGGGGATATAGATTCAGCCAAAACTAAATTCTGAAAAATTGTTCGTTTTTGTCATTTGCTTTTTATATTGTTGTACAAAAAATGTTTGGTAGAATCCAAGCATATGGAACAAAAGGATGCTAGGGAGGTAGAACGTTATTGCAAGCTTGTGCCAGCTTTTATAAATAACTTGTGAAACTGATTTCCAAATGTATCACGAATGTGAAGGCAGACAGCAGTGGCTGAAATCTAGAGCATTTAATTTGTTGGTCTCATTGTGGTCAATAGGAGTTGCAGCAGGACAACAGCACAGTGGTCTGGAAAGTAATTCACACCCCTTGATGCTTCTGTTAATACCCTTCTCCTTTTCCAAAACAGATTGCGGTGTTATTGCTGCTAGAAGAATCATTAGTCTCGTACAGCCTTTTACAATTACAGAATCAAGCATTTCATTAGAAATGCTGAGCTGCGCTTCCTTGCAGTTTCTTTTCCAGTAATCAGCATGGTTGTGTCATATATGTATCACGTTTAAAATGTCACACTACCTATTTTACAACACAGAAGGAACTGATCTAGCAATAATCTATTAGTCTTGATTCAGAGAGAATCACTGGAAAGAAACTATTGCGTGGAAGAAATATGTAGTTGCATATTTGACTTTACTACAATCTAGGCTGCTTAAAAGCTTATGCCTGTGATTTACCTACTGATTAATCTCATTGCATAGAACAATTCAGTTTCTGCTGTAATGTATCATTATATCAATTAACCTTGTAATACCTTATAAGAAAACTTTTTTTTGAAAAAGAGATCAAACTAGGTCTATATTGGATTCTCTCTCTGTTGTTACACTGTGAATACCTGCTGTGATATCTCCCCATTCACGTCAGATGTTATTGCATTTCTTCCACTTGGTATTGGTTCTACTGATTCACACATATCATTTCTCCCTCTTTTTTGTTTCTGTATTGTTTCTGTTGATTTTCCTGGCCCTTCTGTTTGAGCTGGCTCTTGCAGTTGCTCTAATGTTCTTTCAAATTCCAAGATTAAGAATCCTAATGTAGAAGTGTTAAAACCAGCAATACTGTTCAATACACAAGCTGCTAGCTGAATAAAGCATTGATTTATGTAGCCTTAGGATGGTTTAAGATATTAATTTATAATTGAGTATTCTATTCAGTTTTCTTTGAAGGAAGTGCTTTTAGTAATGAGTTGCAAATAGAGGCAAACTTTGAACTGTCTAAAGTATTTGTACCAGCATTAGTTCCAAACAGCTCTACTCAGATACTTTATTAGCTTCCCAAGACAGCATCTGCTCTGGACTGCACAATTTGAGATCCAAATACAGGACAGTCTCAAAATGCATTAATGTTAAATGCTGTGCATACGTAGACATCCATCTATAACATAGCAACAGGAATTTGCGTAGCATTGTTGTTTTCCTGTTCACTGTGCTAATGAGTAAAATATGAAGTCATCACTTCAACTTAGATGTGTAATCATTTGGTGAAATGACTGGATGAAATACTGCAAGCATCTTGTCCTTATAAAACCAGAGCATATCGACTTTCTATAGAGAGTRTGTAGAGACAAAATTCAGCTTCCCATGCTGACATACACTGAGATACTGTGCACTTGGCGTATATTCCACTCTAGCTTATGCTGGAAAAGCATTTGTTGTTCTTCCACACTTCTTGTGTTGCCTCTCCTCCCACAAGCACTGGATCTGCTTGAGAGAGATGAGATAGTCTGACATGAGAGACACTGATCTAGTGGGAGCTTTTTCAATGAACTGGTCATACTGTTTAAATTAAGCAAGAAATAAGTCAGGGCCTTCATTATTCAGGTTGTAAAAATACTCTTTACAGGGTGTATTATGACATCTAATGATAGCCTTTCAAGACCATGTTTTAAGGTTGTGAGTGACCAGATATTTGAGGAAAAACGTTAAAATAGCAACACAGGCAGATAAGACTTTTAATTCATGCAGGAGCCCRAACTACTGCTGTTTCAAAAAATAAAGGTAAATAGTTTGAAATATGTAAATTTATTTGTAATTAGCATCACAAAACTTACTAATATAATGAAAAGTAGAATAGACAGCTAAGTCAGAGATAGCGGGTGTACAACACATGCAATTCTTGTTGTAAGAGCTGAGATTACAGGTGTACAGTAGAGCTACCGAATGTAGTGTTTGAAAGTACTTTGAGTGAGGATTCATAACAGTAAAAAAGCTGAAATGATTAAGTATAATTTTTATATAGTGTCCCAGTTTCCCTATATTTAATGTTTCATATGCAACTGTGGCTGTTTAATGTTTTAGAAAAAAATAAGGATGTTAGGGGGAGATTCTCTCACGGAGAGTCAGTGGGAACGTGTACCAAAACTTTCTAGGAGATGGATTTGCTGAGTCTATGAGATGGAATAGAACAGTAGGGTCTAGGAACTGCTACCTTTCCCCCTCAGAAATAGGAAGGACTGCATAAGCCCTTGTTGCTGCACTCTTAAATCACAGGAGTTAATAGGAGCTAGAGTTAACTGAAGGATTCCAGCTGAGTGCGCTGGACTTCAGATGAAGACTGTGGCGTTATAAATGGAAGCTTTCTGCAACCACACGTCGGAAAGTCTGCCAAGTTTGGAACTTACCTCTCCCACAAAATCTCACMGTCTGCCCTGTAGAACTACTGTGGTAATACCCACAGCAAAACAGAACAGAAGTCCTAGTATTCAAAACTGCATTTTGGCATGCCATAAAGGTCAAAAGGCTTTTGAAGCAAGTAATGAAACTTTAAATTCCATTTGTGAAATGTTTAGGGGACCAAATTGGAGCTCTTCTTATAAAGTCTTACTGTGCTGGCTTAGTACCAAGGAATTTATGAGGCCCTAGAGTGGAGGAGAGAATTCTCTTTTTAGAAACAAAGGAAGCATATGTCGACTGTGGAACCATTATACGTAAAACCCCAGTGTTTTCTAAACCCCATCCCCCATCTAAATACTTGTTGCAGTTCTTGGAAAACTGTTGCAAAAACCTTAGAATTGTCTTAAAAAGTGCAAGACTCCAAACGTCGCCTCATTTGGAGACCTTTTTGCCTCATTTTTAAACTGTTCTGTGTGCAAACAATTTCAAGCTTTTCTGCAGAACTACAAATGCTAGAAATTTATGTAAAGTAAAATGTAATCCCACTATTCTCCAACTCTTGGAGACAAGGAATGCCTCCAAAATCCTTCAGATCTTGTTATAGAACTGGGAGGTACCAATGTTAATCTAATTCTTTTTCCCACATCTATAATCGCAAAAAGCCCAGATGCCAAGAGAATATTGGAAGTATGTAACATAGAACAAGAAAGGGCTGTATATGGACTCAAGATCTTGTGGGCTATGCTTCTGATTTGCTRGGTGTGGGTTAGTGATGTTGTATGGGCAGTTGAGATGTGATTTTGAATAACATGATCTTTCTTTCTAATAACAGGTTAGAAAGATAAATATTCAATCAAAATAATTTTGAAATAAATATTTACTAAATTGTGAAATAGGTATAAGCTATTTCTTGTCAGCGTTCAGGATGATCACTAATTTGTTGTCCTGGATAACTTAATAGGAGGAAGAGATTATTTAGCGCACTCTGGAGCCTGTGCATATTGAAGTGTAAATGCCTACGTGGAATCAGAGGGAGACACTGGTGAGTAAAAAAGAAATTTAAACCACATACAATAGATACTGTATTTTCCTCTTAAAAGCCACATATTATCCTATGAAATTAGCAAAATATTTTATCCAGAGAAAAGAACAGTAGTTCTAAGAGCAAGCCTGGAAAATGCTTCTAGAACCCAAACTTGAGTATAGGTCAAGCTCTTTGCAGAGACACTATGATAGCAATGGTTTTGAGGGAGGTTATATCCTAGCTTGGTTTTTGACTGGATGGCTGCTGAATGTGCTAGATGATTTTAAATACTAATTATGTTGTTATATTTATTACAGACAAAGCCCTCCTGATAACTATCTCACATGTATTTTTAGCCTTCCTATCAATGCTTTTCAGAAAAAATCCAGAATAAATTTTCAGAAAGAAACATGACAAGCAGTCTTATGTGACAGTTCCTTGGACAGAGGGATTTACAGAAACTAGGCTAGAAAAATAAATTGAACAGTGTTAATTGCTGGCAAGTATAAAATGAAGAATAATGTTTTTTCTAACCCCACATTGAGTTTAAATAAAAACTAGTATGGGCAAATCTGTGGTCTCTGTCTTATGTAAGGTCAGCAAGATGTTCAAAAGCAGTGGTCTGGACTTATTTCTGAGCWGAAGGCAAAAAGGCCACGTCTGTCAATTTTTCTTCCATCCCATAGAAATATAATGATAAAGGACTCACAGAACAAGTGAGAGATGTTCCCTGCCTGCAGACTAAACAAGCATTTTTTATACTGCGATATTCCTTCTCCCTACCCTGCAGCAAAAATACTTTAATTTGAATCTAGCGTTCTCACCTCTTGAAATTAATGTGTAGTTGCCCATGTTGTTGTTTCTGCTGAGTCTTAACTGCCCCTGTTCTTCCTGCGCTGGAGCATGAAGGAAGTATACTGAAAGTGGAAAGGGGGACAGGCCACTTGGGAGTAATATAGGAACGTTGTCAGAGTATGCAGGGATGTGATGAGGAAGGCTAAGGCCAGTTTGGAATTAAATCTGGCTAGAGATGTCAAGGACAACAAGAAGGGCTTCTTCAAATACATCAGTAGCAAGAGGAAGACTAGGGAAAATGTGGGGCCTTTGCTGAATGGGGTGGGTGCCCTGGTGACGAAGGATGCAGAGAAGGCAGAGTTGCTGAATGCCTTCTTTGCTTCAGTCGTTACTGCTCAGGCCAGCCCTCAGGAACCCCAGACCCTGGAGGCAAGAGAGAAAGTCTGGAGAGAGGAAGACTTTCCCTTGGTGGAGGAGGAGTGGGTTAGAGATCATTTAAGCAAACTTGACACCCACAAATCCATGGGCCCTGATGGGATGCACCCACGAGTGCTGAGGGAGCTGGYGGACGTTATTGCTAAGCCACTCTCCATCATCTTTGAAAGGTCATGGAGAACAGGAGAGGTGCCTGAGGACTGGAAGAAAGCCAGTGTCACCCCAGTCTTCAAAAAGGGCAAGAAGGAGGACCCAGGGAACTACAGGCCAGTCAGCCTCACCTGCAACCCTGGAAAGGTGATGGAGCAGCTCATCCCGGAGGCCATCTCCAAGCATGTGGAGGACAAGAAAGTGATCAGGAGTAGTCAGCATGGCTTCACCAAGGGGAAATCATGCTTAACCAATCTGATAGCCTTCTATGATGGAATGACTRGCTGGGTAGATGAGGGGAGAGCAGYRGAYGTKGTCTCCCTTGACTTTGGGAAGGCTTTTGACACTGTCTCCCATAACATCCTCATAGACAAGCTCAGGAAGTGTGTGTTAGATGAGTGGACAGGGAGGTGGATTGAGAACTGGCTGAATGGCAGAGCTCAGAGAGTTGTGATCAGTGGCACAGAGTCTAGTTGGAGGCCTGTAGCTAGCGGTGTCCCCCAGGGGTCAGTACTGGGTCCAGTCTTGTTCAACTTCTTCATCAATGACCTGGATGAAGGGACAGAGTGCACCCTCAGCAAGTTTGCTGACGATACAAAACTGGGAGGAGTGGCTGATACCCCAGAGGGCTGTGCTGCCATTCMGAGAGACCTGGACAGGCTGGAGAGATGGGCGGAGAGGAACCTCATGAAGTTCAACAAAGGCAAGTGCAGRGTCCTGCACCTGGGGAGGAATAACCCCCTGCATCAGTACAGGTTGGGGGTTGAGCTGCTGGAAAGCAGCTCTGCAGAGAAGGACCTGGGAGTGCTGGTGGACACCAAGTTAAGCATGAGGCAGCAATGTGCCCTTGTGACCAAGAAGGCCAATGGTATCCTGGGGTGCATGAGGAAGAGTGTTGCCAGCAGGTGGAGGGAGGTGATTCTCCCCCTCTACTCAGCCCTGGTGAGGCCACATCTGGAGTACTGCGTCCAGTTCTGGGCTCCCCAGTACAAGAGGGATGTGGCACTACTGGAGCAAGTCCAGCGAAGGGCTACAAAGATGATTAGGGGACTGGACCATCTCTTATATGAGGAAAGGCTGAGAGAGCTGGGCCTGTTCAGCCTGGAGAAGAGAAGGCTGAGAGGAGATCTTATCAACGTGTACAAGTATCTGAAGGGAGGGTGTCGAGAGGACGGAGCCAGACTCTTTTCAGCGGTGCTGAGCGACAGGATGCAAGGTGGCGGGCACAAACTGAAACACAGACGCTTCCATCTGAACATGAGGAAAAACTTCTTCACTGTGAGGGTGACAGAGCACTGGAACAGGCTGCCCAGAGAGGTKGTGGAGTCTCCTTCTCTGGAGATATTCAAAACCCGCCTGGACGCGATCCTGTGCAAAATGCTCTAGGTGACCCTGCTTGAGCAGGGGGGTTGGACTAGATGATCTCCAGAGGTCCCTTCCAACCTCAGCCATTCTATGATCTCCACATTTTGTGTAAGCAGTTAAAGCAAACAAAGCACCTTCACTGAGAAGTTTGGGACTTGATCATATCAGCAAGGAGCATGTAAAATATGCCGTTGCAGATTATGTGAGCTTCTCTTCCAGAATGGTTTGAACTGCACAGTTCTCAAGGATGCTCTCATTCTAGGGAGGAAGCATGAACTGGATTATACACACATGMACACCCCTCTGTGTTGGGGTAGGTGTTTTACTCCACCACAGGGTTTGTACTTTTTTAGAATGATCAATTTTGTGTCTCTTTCTATCCACAATTCTTTTATCTCTGATAAGGTTCCAACCATTGCTGTGTCCTGTTTTCTCAGTTTTACTCTGTCCAGTTACCAGGATCTCACCACTCCAATAATACTGAGTACCTTTTACGCTCTGTGGTGACTGGCCTGGCAGACACAGTTGGTTAGGTAGGAAAGCACATCCTTTATTATGTGAGCAGTGGTAGAAACACCACCCAACCCCAATGCAATGTTCCTATTGATAAAACCTCTCTCAAATAGACCACAATAGCTGACAGAAAAGCTTTATCTTCCCTTTCACAAGAACCTTTAAACTTCCCTTTTAAATAAAAGCTTATCTGTTAATTGGTTTGACCCCCAGTTCAACCTGTTCATTAGAGGAGATCATCACTGTGCCCAGTTTGAAGACTAAAAGGTAATGGTAAACTCTCAGGACTCTCACTTGGGAGTGTGAATGAGGTTGTTTTTGTTTCTGGGCAACATGCTGTTACATTTATTGTGAAAATCCTACAGTACCATTAATAAAGAGATTTTTAAACTTCATAAATCAAACAGTGTGTCTTTATTTGATATTTAAGGACAAGTCAAGGATATATTAAAGTATCACTGAAGATACTATTAAAAAAAAAGAGAAACAACTGTGCTTGATAATCCATTTAAAGACTTTCAGAAAGGATTGATAATTATCCTGGCATTATAATAGCTTAATTTCTTCAGGCTTTGCATCTCTTAAATTTACGTTACTTTTGCATCTATGACTTTTGAGGTATTATTTTTAGGTTAATTTTTTTGAGATTTCAAAGTCTCATGCTTGATGACAAGTCTCTGCGAGTATAAAGGGGGTTGTAGTTCCCAAGGGGAGGCTTGTTAGAAAAGAATTTGTGTGGTACTATCTTAACCAGAATATTCACTTCATCTGCATCTTGCAGAAACCTCTGGAGTCTGTCATGCACAGACCTAACTCTTACCAATTCACTAGAATGATGCATGACAGAATTAACCCTTCAATGATGGGTCTTCTTGAAAGAAGAGAGGATTTACGCTGACTAGGATGGCAGAACAACAAGGCAGTAAACCTGCCAGAGCAGACCTTGCATACAAAAGAAGGTCAATGCCTTGCAACACTAGAGTGTGACTGTTGGATTAAAAGAGGAGGGGAGCAGTGCGTGTGCATGTTTGTGAGGATGTGTAGGCTCATAAAATTCAGCCAAAATTAAAAATGTGTTAGGCAGTGTAGAAACAAGGAACCCAAACTTTTTTTCATTTTCCATTGTCCTGTGGAAGTCCAGCTTTGTAGAGAAAGTATATGCTTATTTCATGCAGAGGTAAATAAGGATGTTCACCTTACCTTACCAAATCAAAACAGCTAGAGACTTATTTCTGTGCAATCAGACAAACAGCCTGCAATGTCAACATTTTGAAAAGTCTGGATGAAATCACTTCAAAGATATTCAGCTGGTGGCAAACCTGTGGGCCTGACTGATAGTTTTATACAGCTTTTCAGATTAAAGTTCGTCTCATTTGACCTTCGATAAGGCTAAAAGTTCCCAAGGCCCAGATACTTTTCCGCAGTACTTGGAGCTTTCAAACTATTTTGAAGTATTTTTGTCCTTGTATTGGGAGTTAGTTCCCCAGTCTTTACCCTRTGTTACATCCACTGACAATGGATGATCTAGAAAATTGATTAATGAAGCAAACCCTTCCCTGACTGTTCTCTGGTAATTATTCTGCAAATTACTCCTGAAAATCTTGCCCATTAGAAGCCAAGCCTAGAAGCTAACCGTGTTGAGAACCTATTGTGCTAGCTTCTGTATAAACATAGAGGAGAGCCTGCTCTACAGAGCAGTAGTAGGTTTCTCTGGTTTAGCATTAATACCTCCATGTCCTATGGGACAGATACTATCAGCATCAAAGCAACCAGCATGACTACTCCTTGTGAGCTTCTCAAAAGAAAAGTGCAATTATTCATGGGCTGCCACTTTAAGACACTAGATGTGATTCTCCATTTTCTTTGCAAGACTTGAGAAGAGGTGTTATGTTTGTGGGTGTCTCAGTTTCCTAAGAAAGCTATCTGTTTGTATTAATTATTTGAGGCAGGTTCTAATCTACCGGAGATTGCCGAAAGCTGGGAGAAAAATACCATAGCAGGGAAATACCACTTTGTGTTTTTATGCTTTTCCTAAAGTGTCTCCTGTTGGAAATAGTGTGCTACAATAGATGCCTTTTTACTCTGATCTGCTCTGTTTCTGTGTTCAATGTACATCACCTAGTACAGTATGGGGCACTGATCTTGATTAAGATTTTTTGGCATTTGTACCATGAAAACTCCTTCAAACAAGGCACACAGTTGCTTATAGAAAAGCTTATCTCTTCACTTGTTATGTTAAATAGAAAATAAAACCATTTATTAACACAGCTGTAAATCCAGCTGTCAGAACAACAACAGGAACGTAAGAGCTCATGTTAATGGCAGAGATATCGTGTTCTTTAATGCATGGCATAAACTCACAATACTATGTAAGAAAGTATTAGGACCTCTCCAGATCCTAATGTCATTTATATACTTTTTGATATCTTTTCATTATATAGACTTCTTCCAGAGTTGATGTAAGAAGAGCAAACTTGCCATAAACAAACATGATTAATCAGGAATTTGGAGGCAACTGGGCACACACCAGATGACTCCTACTTCTTCCATACTTGTGTCTTGTTTCAGTTTTTGTGCTTTGGGAAGGAGAGGGAATCACTCCCCATGTTCTCCAAGCATGTACACARCTGCAAAGAAGCAAGTGGAAGGCTGGACAAGTGACCCTTCCTGGGCTTGTAGCAGCAAACAGGAACACACGGGCACAAGGAAATGTAGGGAAGGTGCAGCCCCCAGTAAAACTACTGGAGAATTCAGGGAGTTTTAAGAGCCATTAAGACTGGGAGCTGTGTTACATGAGGTGGGGACACTTGTCATCTCCCTCCATGATGGCTGCACCAGCCGTGGTGGAGCCTGCTCCCCTGTGGACTGTTGGGCTATGACTCTTTCACACCCCATACCTTAAGCTGGTGATGGATATTTCAGAAGGCACCTAGAGGAGGCAGTCCTTGTGCATATGCATGAGCTGGATTTGCAGCTGGACTTCGCAGTGTGGGCAAGTCAGGACAACACAGTGTGTCCTCCACAGCTCATCAAACACTGTGAAAGGGATTGCTGAGGTCTCTCTCACCATTTGCTCCATAGAGTTTGCCTGCAGACATAGGGAATGTGCCGCATATGCACAGGCAATAACATAACGTAAGCCTTCCATGGTAGGCCTAGCAATTTCAAGGCACTTGGGTCCTAGAAATTCATCCTGCAGAAATTCAGCACAGGCTAGTGGGTAGAACTGCAGTGAGCTGCCAGTGTGGGCCAGCCRTGCCAACAGCATACCTTTGTAGTCACTGTCTGGGATTGTCAGTCGAACTGCAATGTACAGGAATACAACACTTGCTTTCTAATTTTACAGTGAAGTCTGCAAGCAACACAACAGATTCGGTAGAATTAGCAAGAGTAAGAGATATACGAGAGCTAAGGCTCAGCTGATGAAGACTAAACAGAGCATCAACCCAAAGTGCAAAAGCAGTAAGCATTGCATTCTGACTCAAGATGTGAATGAGAACTTCAGTCTCTCACGTGCTTTCTCTAATAGTGGATGTGGTTCAGATACAGGAATCACCCTACGCACATGATTTGGTGCGACAGGCATTATCTGCTCTTGAGCAACTAAAACGAGGAAGAAGTCATCTGTGACTTCCTTATCAAAGCTGTCAGAGCAGGACAATGAACTTTTGCCCGAAGCAAAAAATAATGGGAGTAGAAATATGCTGAGGGGCCATAATAGGAGATGAGGGACTTGCCTTAATACTGGTGGAGTGTGCTGAAGCTGTCTCTGCCACACTGACAGTCCTCCTGGAGTTCACTATAGCACTCAAGGAGCGCTTAGCTGCGGGACAGCTATTGAACAGTGTTCAAGGAGGTACTTTTTGTGCAATTCCTTACACAGCCCTGGTATGTTCCAGGACCTTTTGTGTTTTGAAGAAGCTAGCCCTGGTCATTCCCATAGGCCCCCTCTTCCCAAATAAAACAATTCAGGGAAGAGGAGAGTCTTGGGATCCTTCCAGGGGTGAGCCCTGGAGTCTTTACAAGCTAATTCCTGAGGGTGAGATTTTCAGATCACTTTCAGATGATTTCCCCACTCTATTTTAAGCTCAAAACGCATCTAGATCTTCTCAGACCACTTTGAAAAGAACAGCTCTAAGTGCCCCGAGCAGGAGCGCGGCAGCAGGGCCGCGGGGGCCGGGAGGCGGCGGCGGCGGCGGCGGCGGCGGGCCGGGGCGCGGGGAGGCTCCGCGGGAGGCGCCCTCTGCTGCCATCTCTTGGCGGCGCGGGGCAACAGCGGGAACGAGCTCGCCTTTGCGGGTCGGTAATCCGCTCTTCTGTGAGCCTCCGGGTTAAGATTCAGTTGCATTCTAAGAGAATTGTAAGAAAGAATTGGAGTAGGGGTACTGAAATACTGTTATTCTTACTTGGAGACAATAAAGAACAGATTTTTCTTTTAATATGACCAAAACCAAAAGGGAACTTAGGTGAGGTTCCAGTATCCTCAAGACAAATTACCCTGGTCTAATGCAACTGGAAGTCTAATTTCCACTCATCCTTGTAGCTGTAGCTAAATGTAACTGTGCAAGGAGAGGGTGCAGATACAGCATCAGAAGGAGATGGTGTAGTGAGAGAGAGGGTGGAAGCTGCAGCACCTCCACAGTCTGGAGTCAGACCTGCTCGCTCATATCCCAGGCTAAGAGACTTTAGTAAATGCCAGCAACAAGTCCTAAACAGAGCACACAAAAGACAAAGAGGTATATTGAAAAGATATGTCACTACCAGTATTCATTGGAGCAGGTACAGAAGCTGAGACAAAGAACTTTTCCAAGAATATTGTGAGACTGTAGAAGGATTGTATAAACATGTAACATAAACACTTTGTTATCATACTTACCCAGATTACCCAGTAACATCCAAAGTGTTACTTTGTAAATTTGTGTTTACACTCACATACAGGGCTTGCAGGAGAGGCTTGCAGTACTGTATTACTCTGGGTACTAAAGGAGGATATTAACTTTCCTAAGTTTTGGAGAGAGAAGCCAGAATCACTTCTCTTGCTCCTCCCCTCAATAGAGTTCCTTGAGATTTGAGCCTTCTGTACCACTAACAACACTGAACAAAAGGGTTACATTAGAAAGAGTGTTTCTGGTATTCTGACTTGAAGAGAAAAACTTTGTTGGATTCAAAGTACTCTGCAAAGTCAGAGGTAGGCAGCTGAAGAGAAGTGCAAAATGGAAAAGCAACAACAAAAGATTGCTGTGAGAAAGAGGTTAACAGCAAGTAGTGAGGAATGTCAAACAGCAAGAGAGTCGTAAAATAAAATGAGTTTGGAGATCCTGCAGCAGTGGAACCAGAAGCAGATATGGACAGAGAGTGGGTGGGCAAAAAGATCAGATGGAGAGTTTTTCTTTCCCTGCTGAGGCTTCTTCTCCTTAAAATAGAAAGTAGTTGGCAAAAATAGGGTGAGCAAGGTTAGTAGGAAGGACCTGTGACAGCAACATTTATTCCTCTTAGCATAGATATTTCAGCCATATAGCTCATTTAGGAGACTTATAGTCAGCTATCTTTGGTTAGGTGTTTTGGAGTCTCGTCCTATCTTAGGCTACCTGTGAGAGAGACAGTTCTTTGTACCCATAAAAAGCATGCTTGTGAGTTCTACTGTACCTGAACACACATTATGCTTTCTGTATGCAATTACTTTGTGATATTTGTCACTGAAAGGGTCCAGGCATAAACACGATTTGATAAGCATAACTAAATGTTCCTTGTAAATTTAGTCATGTGTTTTGCCACAGGATAGTTTTGAATCTCAATTCTACTGAACACTTCCACTAAAGTACACTCTTCTCAAAGTTCTTCTGTTATGACTTCTGCTCTCTTACTGCTAAACTTTGGACATGGAAATCTTAGGAGCTGAACAATTGTGAGGCAATGCAGGAATCAGAAATCAGCAGGGGACCTGGAAGCAAATGAACTCTTGAAAATGAAAACATCTTTCTTTATTTCTTGCAAATTCCTGTGCTAAAGGAGGAGAATAGAGAAGCAGAAAGAAAACAGGCTGAAATAACAGAAGTTCTCCCCAGTGTGTTGGTTTTCAGTGCACTTGGTGAATTGAAGTCTCCTTAACCTTAAGCACAGATCAGTACTGCACTCTCATCCTCATCAGTTGCAGGAGACAGAATTGACCCTATTCTTGGCAGAGCTCTGGCATGGAAACTGCTAATGGACCGCATGCCTGGATTTTGCTGAGGATACTTGCATCCTAAATACATCAGTAAAGAAAGTGGTAGCTCAGTCCAAACTGCTAAGTAAATAGCTGTCACGTAATGAATGACTGAGATCCTAAGAAAGGTGATATAATCTTGGATGGTCTGAAAGAGATCCCTAAGAATGGCTGATGTGTTTGTTCGCTAATGTGGAACCTGTCAAACCTAGTGACTTATGTTTCTGGTATAAAGGCCTGCACTTTTTGGAAGCTAAGGTATCGATATCCTGAGGATGCTTTCTTATGGTGTGGAATCATGGAAGAGCATCAGCTGTATTCAATAACAATTGGATAGTTTTAAGTGACTAAGGTTAGCCTGAAGTTTTCAGAATGAATAGACAGGACAGAGAATGTTGGTATCTGGGAGAAGCACAGCTGACCCTGATGGTGCAAAGGATACAAAGGAATATCCTGGCCATATTTTGAGAATATTAGTTTCAGGTTCCCCAAGCACACTCTGTTTTGGCAAGTAATCTCAAGGCAGAAAAAAAAGTTCAATAGCATGAGAAGTGGATTGGATTAGAATTTGCTTTCAGTTTTTCTCTTGAATACCTGATTGCTTAGGGCAGAGTTGGGCTTTTTGATGGCACATGAGAACCTGACTTCGCATCTGAAGTCCAAGCAAAGTTTACTCAGCTAGTATTTATGTTTAAAAATAAGCTCTATCAGCATATAACCTGGTGATGCTATTAGAGGCTATTGTACCAGAAAATGTTCCAAACGTGTTTTAATATTTTCTACTCTATAAAGCTTACAGTGCTAACTGAGTGATATTGTTATTAGATTTAAGCAATTGCATTTTGTTTGTACTCTGTGACCATTGGCATCTGGAGGTTTTAGTTCTGAGGGCAGACTGGACATTCCAGTTTACTCAGGCACTGAATTTGGGACTTTTGGAGTCACTGAATTATAAAGAATTATCCTTAGGAGGAATCAACATCCAGTAGGATATGCCATTCCAATGTGCTGTACTACATCAGAGAATCTTAAATGAAGATGTGATCAGTATGATAAGGTTTGCTGATGCCGATGATAAGGTTTAATGGTTAAGCATGCTAGTTGCATTCATTCTCTTCTGACCTTTTTTCCTACGCAAACTAAAAGATCTTCATTTGGAGAGATACTGCCTTTGAATTTGAAGATCTTTTTGTGGTAAAACATATCCTATACATAGAAAATGCAAAGATTTCTCCCCCATCAGTTGTAATTTTCTCTCCTTTTACTTTCTCTTTCCTCACCCTTCCTTTTTGTTGCTTTGCCTTTCTTCTGGTTGGCATGTAAAATTCCTCCAGTGACTTAATGAAGTGATGCTCTCTAACTAGGTCAACCAGACACCCACTGTCGGGACCCCACTAACGGACATGTTGTAAGTCAGCTAGCTCTAGGCAGATGTTTTCAAAATCAAGAGGAAGTTTGTTTCTAAAAAGAAGTCATAGTGTCAGTAGAAATGTAATGGTAGGTACAATTTAATAGCTCAGACCTTCAGCTCAGCTGAGAGTCAGTGGTTGCGGTAATGGACTTACAAGTGGAGATGAGATACATGATGATTTATTTGTTGAAGAAGAGGAAGTGAAATAAAGGAAATGTTGGCAAGAGCCCCAGGCAATACTCTGATGTGAAGTACAGAACGGATGCAGTTAGAAGTGTATTTTCATTGTCTTGCAAAAGTAAAAAAGCCTTCCCAAGATTTGTTCAGCCACCTTTTACAGGGAACAAGTAAAAGAATTTGTGATTCTGCCCAGCTTGCCTTACACAAGCAAGAAGCTCAGTTGTGCTGGACCCTGGTCCTACTTGTCCAAGCAGCTATGAGCTCCACTAGCACCTTTGTTTCTTTTATTAATTCTCTGAGAGTGCTTTCAGATCAGCATCCTTTTATAAAATTATTTTCTCCCTTTTCCTCACTTCAGCAGCAGTGTGATCTGGTAATGCTGCTTGTTGGAATACTACATAAACTTGCTACATTATTTATTAGGGCACAGACACAGACATGAAAAAATTTAGTGTAGCAGCTGAGACTACAGCACTTGAAAGTAGCTAGAAAGGGAGAGCTTACCTCACCTGGGAGCCACCCAAGGGCAGCAGATCCATTGAGATCTGACTGTGGAGGACAGCAAGCTGGCCAGACCTTAGGGCCAAACAGTGYTACTTTCAAGTAGGACTGTCAGGAGATGACTGACTTGTCTGACTGCCAACAGCTACTTTAGCCTTGCTGGCAAGAGTTTCATGTCCTTTTCTGATACTTTGTAGTTCTCAGGAAGGTCAAAGTACCTGCCTGAACCCAGACTGGGCATAAAAATATACATTTCTTGGTATTTATTTTGGGCCATTAATACCATCCTCTTAAAATGATAGAAAATATGTTATCTAACTGGAAGGCTTAGTCAATTCAACTGAGAAGGTCTGGAGCCTGAACCGAGCAGGAGGGAAACTGAGGCAGGGGCACTGCTAGGTTGCATTACTGGAGAAGGAAATCAAGGAACACATTACCTTCCTTCCACAGACTGCTTCTGTTTGTCCCATTCCTGAATAGAGTAAAGGGATCACTAAAAACTGATCCTTTTGGAGCAACATAGCTTGAAGTCTCTGCCTTTTCTCCATTCTGTTAGATGAACACTTCAGGAAACACTGATGGTGACTAGCTGCTTCCCTTTTCTCCAGAAGTAGGATGTGCAGGAAACCACTCCCTTCCTTACTGAACTGGGGTAAATGCAGAAGTACCAAGCAGGATTAGGAACCCCACCTATATAGGAAAGCAACAAGGAAGAGCTGGAGAAAGGAATAGGAAAGGTCTGAGGTAAAAGTCCCTTTTCCCTGCTTTACCTGCTCCAATGCAGTCTTCTCATCTCTCTACATCCAGCATTCAGTGTTTCTGATGTTTCATGAAGGTGTCATAAATGCCATGTTCATTTTGCTTTACTCTGATAAGGTTTCCAGTATACACTGCCCCATGACAGGTACGGTGTCTCACTCAGAAGAGCTCTCCAGACTTGCTGTGAGATCTATTTCTATTCGGGTGAATGGAACAGGACATTTCTCTGAGTATGTAAAAACATCAGTATTTTCCAGACTCCTAAATACTTGGTTTGGAGTGCATTTTCCCTGCATCCTTATGGGGATTCAGCATACCCCTGTGATACCATGAAAGACCTGCTTATTCCTCTGCTGAGCAGACTGTTGAAGTTCATAATACAAACAAAAGTTATGGCAGCATCAAAACCAGCAAGAGCTGAGAAGATGTTGCTCTCAGTGGAAGAAGATGAATATTGCTAAGCAGGTTACAATGTGCTGGACACAAAGAGCAGGAACAGAGCCTTCACACAGCCCCTGTGCTGTCTGCAACTATTGGCTAGTACTACAACCGCTGTTTTCCGTTCTGAAGGGATTTGGGAATAACTGTTCCCAGCTTTGATTAGCTGACAAGTTTAAATTCATGTAGGTGGTATGGACAGCCGTGCAGATGGARGAGGGGGTAATGCAAAGCTACAAGTCAGACTCATCAAATAGAATCTTTTTATCATGAATATAGCATCACAATAAAGAAGCCCTTCTATCCCTTTATTGCTTACATCTCCTCTTTCCTTTTCTCCTTTATTTTCTTTCTCCATATGGTCTTAGTGAAGCAATAAGAAGGATRAGTCCAGGCCCCAAAATCCATAGTAAACTGCTGAAGTAAACATCTTTCACTAAAATAAGTAAATGTATTGCTTCTTTGAAGTGGTGCAACACCATTAGTTCCAGGGAAGCTACACTAGTGTGTGCCAAGAAATAATTCAGCTCAGTAATTTCCCGGGTAGGCAAGGAAGAAGGAAATATGAAGTGGTTTAGTCTCCCTCAACTGCACAGACATTATTTTGCCAGGTACAAAGAGTAGGTTGGCTCTCACTATCCATACTGTCATATGAATTTACTACTAATGCACTTCCTCCCTCTCCTCTGCTGTGAAATAAGAGATTTGCAAGCATGGCATGTTGAGTTAATAGCAATCTTTTCAAATCACTGTAAAGAATAAAAATCTTCTCTTTTAAGCTTATAACCCCACTCTGAAGTCACTCCTATGAGAACCGGATGGTGTCATCTCCTAACCAATTCAGATGTTGGGTTACAGACAGGTCAAGGCAAAAGTGGATGGTGCTCTCCTCTTATTTAAACTGTAGATGAGGCTGCAGGTGATTTCAAATCAGAGCAATTTCTAAATTTACTTTGAAATGCACCAAGAACCATCGCCTCTAAGAGGTTTTTCATTGCTAATTGCAACATTCCTCTGTTCAAGGTCCCCTTCAACCTCTGAGATCTGGAATTGCAAGCCAGTGAGCGGGGCTGGGCTGCACACTCCTTCATGGTCTGTGCTGTGAGTTAGAGTCCAATGGAGAAGGCTGTGGATGCTCTTTAGCTTGTGACCGCTAAAGCCATTAGCCTGGAYGAAGGGTTTGTTTTTGTTGTTTAGCTGCCAAATGCGGTAGCCAAGAGAAGTCAAAGAACACTCAGTTTTGGAATATCTTTAACCACACATCCATCACTGGTCTTTTTAATTGGATTATTGTTTTTTCTTAGAAAAACCTCACATAAGTCATCYACCTCTTCCATTCAGAAATCATTTCACTTTTGCACTGCAGGAGCATGAGGCTGAATGGCTGGGAGAAAAACTACTCTTTGCAGAGATGGAAAGGATGATTTTGCCTAGGAAAAATGCATGGGGCACAGTGCGGTCACTTCATTGCTGCTAAATTTGCTGGCTAGAGAGATTCTGCCTGCAGTGGGAGGATTTTCTGTCAGCAGACCTCTCAAATTCATTGCCAGTGCGTGCGTGGTGGAGGACATGCCCTGTACTTTCAGTTACTTGAAAATGGAAGAGCTATATTGCAAATGCATGGTGTGCTTTCCAGCACAGCCTCTTTCAGTATGATACTCCGTGGGGCATAACATGCAAGTGCACTGTGGTATTTTCATTTCCCTCCTGCTTCAAGTTTTTGCAAAAAAACATTCAGTAGGTGAGAAATCTGACTGGCTGGCCATTGATGATGAGCTGCACGTGTGTGGTGAATGAGATTTGACCAGCTGTGCTGGAATGTGCACTGATATGGGAAGTTTTACAAGTCTGTGTTTTGAGCATGTCGTATTTGCTAGTTTGAGGCTACAGGCAGAAACTGGCAGGTCAAGGGGCAGCTCCAGGTGTTTGAGTACTGCCCAGGAAGGCTTGAGGGGAGTAGATTTGATCAAGTTCTCTTCAGAGCAAAATGATGAAGGTAAAAACAAGCTGTGTTGTGCTCTACTTCCTTTTCACCACCGGGAGGAGCTGATAGAATAGGCTCCCAAAATGCCCCAACTGACAGCTCTCCTGACTTTTTTAGACCCAGTTGAGGCAGATGCTGGTGAAATGTGCTGGGACTGTGCACGTTCAGCGCAAAAAGCAGTTCCCTGCATGTACACTTCCCATTCACACTGCTCTCTTAGTACAGAGAAAGCAGATATTACTTTCAGCTCAAGGTCATACATTTAAATAGCATATTGCTATTGGATTGGGCTCTGTAGAACAGCCAGAAACCAATCTATATGGGGTGATTTATAAATATCAGAGACATGTCAAAACCATCCAAAAGCAAAATTCAGATTTCAGCCAAGAGAGAAACGTATGCACAGGCCTCCAGGCTGTTCAGATGCTTCAGATAGTCTTCCTGCTTCAGCTAGCAGGTCCCATCACTCACTCAATACAGCATGACCAAAGAGTATATTTCTGAGTGGTCAAGAGCGTTGGGGGAGARGGAGGCTGGATATTTTTTTTTTCTTATCCAAAGCATCATGGCTAAATTGTCCCATGTTTCTCAGCTAAGATCTGGATAGTGAAGATTTACCGAGAAAACAAATTTAAAAAGCCAAAGATAACATTGGCAGTGAGTGATAATGAGGACTCTTCCCTCTCAAGGCAGTAAAGAGGGAAGTAAATAGACAGTAAAGATGGACAAGTCTGTGACGATTTTACATCAGTCTGGTCATTCTTTCTTGCTTTTACTCCATTGTAAGTCAGCAGAATTAATTCCTGTGCAGTATGCATGAAATACATACATAGTATCTTTGATGCCTGTCTCAGAGCACAGACACAAACATTAAATGGACCCTCAAAAGATCCCTTTGGGGAAGACAATTTTACAAAAGCTGTTTGGGGATGGAATAGTCAGCTGTACTACACAGCAATGTATTATGGAACAGGCAGAGTAACGTGAACTGCAGGAAGGGGAATGGAAGAGTGACATAGATAACTCTCTGAGCTAGAATTTTCTTCTGACATGATGGCATCTTTTGGTTACCTTATGATGTTTTGATAACCACGAATGGTCACCATGTCTCACAGCAGGGAAGCAGCACAGGTTCACTATTGAACCAAGAGGAGGAAAGCACCATACCAAAATACCAATACCACTTCCTGCAAGCCTTATCAGGTTCCTCTCAAGTACCTTACTGTTGCCCAAGGCTGTTTACCCTCAAGATCTTCTGAATGCACAGAGTAGTTACTCTCCAGGTAATGGCTGTAGTAAGCAGATTTATTCAAGTTTTCTTAACCCATGCTACAACATCGAAAGGCTAGAGCAATTTATGAACTTCCAGCTCTACTTAGAGAATAGTTGCAGAAGCTGATTTAGTGAGACCACATAAGCCACACAGCCTGGTGGTTAGTAGGGTGTTTCAAATGTATTGTGTCAGGTATGGTCAGCTAGTTGAGTGATATGATTTGCTGAGCACCCCTCAGGCTTCACAGCAAATATAAGAATCGTTTGGTGAGGAAAGAGCATATAAGCAGTTTGTTTAATATTTTCCTTCCCAGCTGCAGGATGTGACTTCTGGCTAATCACTGCAGAGCATCCTGAAAAAAAGTCCCTGAAAGTCTTTAAGATAAGGAGGAGGGGAAGAATACGTATCTGTGAAACATCTAGGGTCTTGGCTCCTCAGACATTGTCTGCTGTCAATTTTCACTGCTTTGCGTACACAAAGCTGTCTCTTTATGCTAAATCCCACACTGGGATACACAAGTGCTTCTTCCCTGTGTCTGTAGAGATCAGGCAGATGTACAGAACTGCCATCAAAGAAACCATGTGCTTTGGAGGGAGAGAGAATGGGACCAAGCACTTAAGTTGGYATTCAGCTATGGAAGGTAATTCTGGTATAAGCACAGAAGTAGATCTGCATATGTGGTCTACAATCCAGACAGAGAGACAACTAAAAAGTACACCGAACAGCTTAAAAGCTTAGATCTTCCTCACCAAAAGGCAAGTACTACTCCCTAGAAGTTGTCACTGGAGGATCAAGTCTGCAGAACTAGGCCAAGAACATTTTTCCAAATGTTTATCTGATCTTTGTAATCTGCTACCTTATAACAGCTCCTTAAGGTGGAGGTCCCACCACATCTCAGATAAACCTGAACCCTTTGGCAAACCAAAGGCATTTTCCCAATAAGCAAAGTCACTAGCATAATCCATGAGGAATTCCTGGACACCTGTAGTCCTACAGTTTCCTGGTCCTGTGAAGATTTGGGCCAATGACTTCTTGACTTCAATGACTATTTCCTTTAGCTTCTATGGTTTCTGTTTGGTTTTTGTTGTTAGATTTGCTTTCATACATGAGTTTTCTATTTCCTTGCTATACACATTAAATTTGAATATACAATATAGATTGACAATCAGATAGCAGTCAATTCTGTTATTTGATTGCTCACAAAAAGTAAAGAGTTATAGAATGAAATCTTTATTTCTGATTTACTTCCTTGTAAATTTTTCACATTTTAATTCTTCTCTGAGGATTGTTAGTAAATACAACATAAGAAACAAGCCARGTTTAGCAAAATTGAAAAATATCTCACCCACCTAAACCTTCGAAAACACACACATCAGTTATGGAAAAAAACTTATGCCTGTCTCTCTGCCCTCAGATGCTTACAAAAATATTATTACTTCTGTATTCTGCTCTTACTCTTACTACTGCAGTAAATATCCAAAAAAGCAATGCTATTCCTGATCACACTTGAATTCTAACAGAAAACATTTAATAGTGYTGATGTGGTTTTACACTAATACACCTGAGCATCACAACTTCCATATGTTCGATGAGGTCTTTACTGCAGAGGTCATAGTTAGTGTTAAGTCTCTCCAGAAGTGGCTGAAGGTATACAGCAGCAGATTTATCAAGCTAAAAAGCTTAGTATGTTAACTTTAGGATATGTTTTCAGTTCTGGCTAAAATTCTTCTGACAAACACCACCTCTAACATTCTAACATTCTAGAAAACAGGGTGAGAAGAGCATGGTATGACCAAAGGGTATATTCTGAATATTTTTATATCTTATAGACAGGCAGAAAGAAATGTAACACCATTCAGAGAGGTGAACCACATGGATAAATATTTAAGCTTATAGAAATAATAGAAGCTTGGTTTTTCATCTGACTAACATGAAAAGAAGTATCTCAGAGTGTTTTTAATTCTGGTTTGCCTTTTGCCATTTCAGAGACACTTTTACAAAAATATTCCAATTTTAGATTAGTACTAAAACCAAAATATGATGTAGCAGGACCTGCACCATAATTACTTGAGTTATGTTTGGAAAATGCTGTCTGCCTGCCTGAGCTCCCCTTATGGAAATAACAGTTATGGTATTGAGATTTTTCTATTTTGCCCCTATTATGTTTTTATTCCTATATATTCACAATCACCACCCAAATGAAGTATTTGCCTTGCAACTGGAGAAAAAAAACCATGACAAAGACAGAGTACTTTCATATACATTTAAAATCATTCAGGCAAACTGCCATTTGGAATGATGTGATATCTGTGGGTTTTAAACTCGGACAACTTAAATGGCCAAGAGAAACTTTTCTTGCCAACTTTCTGAGTCAGCACTTTCTGATTGTATTTTGTTGATTAGGGTTTGAGGTTATATATACATACACTTTAGTTCTAGGTCTAGGTTAGAAGACAAACTGTTTTTCCCATGGAACAAATATCTCTTTAATCAAGTAGGAAGAAAGGTCTTTCATTAGAGCACAAACATTAGTGACACAAAGCCCTAACAAGTAGTAATTATAAAACATTTTTGATCTAAAAATACTTGTGTTGCCAGACATGAAATGTGAGACCCCTCTTCCTTCACTGAAAAGGAGAATGTGTGACGTGGAGGCTGTATCCTGGTTTACTGCAGCTGAGCATGTGGTTCCAGCTTTGTGAGGCAACCATTTGAAGCATTAGCTATGCAAAGACTACCAGCATTTCATAACATCTGAAAGTTCTTCTTATCATCTTATGGGAGAAAACACAAGGTAAAAAGCTAATACATGACAAGCAGAGAGCCAGCACAACAAATATTTAGGCTTTAAATCAATAAGCTATGAGGTGATGGGTTTTTTTCGTTCATAATCAAGTTACAAACTGGCGATGTCTGTTAGATATCTTCAGATTCTTGTGTTTTTGTGGAGAAGAGCCCTCCTAGCATGCTGACTAAATATTTTTTCTTCATTTTTTTAAATCCTTCTGGACTAGAAGGTTAGACAGAATTAAGACACAGACACTACCCATCTCATTGGTTCCCTAAAATTATCCTTCGGTCCTTGTCATCATAAGAACCATTGAGCCTTCCTCACAAGATAGGTTCTGAGACACCTCAAGTTAAAGGAAGTATTGGTGGCAAACATCCAGGCTAATGGCAGCATAGCGTTTATGCAACAGCAAGTTGTGTAGGAGAGGCATGTGAGTTCATCATATTCTGGATAGATAACTACAGATTCTCAACATTAATTTTGGATGTGTGAACCTGCTTTGTTGGTCTTGTACTTCTTGATACCTGAATTTGATCCTACAGAATAGACACATTCAGCAATATGGGCTTCATTTTGTGAGCCTAGTGATAAGTAGCAGCTACAAAGTCATCTTGTAACAGGCTACATAGAATAAATAAAAAAATACATAGAATATTAAATATTCTGATGTATGTAGTTGTATATCGATATATACACACTCACATTCTTATTTATTCTGATATRTAGTAGTTAGCTGATGTATCACCCCAGGTATAGCTGTGAATGTTGTATAAATGTGCAGGTAGAGGATGTGACAGAGCGAGAGGCAGGGAGCATTGGGAATATGGTAAAAACATGGGAGTTATTGGAGCAGGGAGTGAAGGAACTATTTGTACACTATGTTAAGGAACATTGTGTACAAATCTGTACAAAACCTGGCTTTGTTAGTTTTGCTGTTCACAGAACAAAAAAGTGTTATTATTTGTCCTGAGAAATTGTTCATGAAGCATAGGAGTACATACAAACTGTGAGTGGAATAGTACAAAGCAGTAGTACCTGGTGTTAAAATTTAAAAGCAAATCTTTTTTTAGTCTTCATCATTTTTAGACTCTTTTTCAGATCAACTAGTTATTGAGAATGCAGGTCAACTTTCTTATTAGACCTTGAACTAGTATTTAAGCAAGTGATTAAAGGGACAAACAGAGACTGCATTAAGCAGTGCAGCTTCAATAAGACTACACAAAGGTCAGATGCAATAAGGAAGTATTTTCTTAAGAAGTCATACCTAGGTTTTTGCTATGCCTTTTTAAGGTAACTAAAGATGGCAGAGATTTTCATGCTTGAGAAAGAATAGGAGACTTTTATTTTCACAGTTCACAGTTCAATCAGCAATAATAACTTTTGGTCTTGTTGCCTGCTTTTGCAAGTCAATGGCAAAGTTACCACCAAATTAATTCATGCCATATCAAGTTAACTGGCCAAGAAAAGAAAGAGAAAAAAGAAACCCTTTCATATAGATTTATTCCTAATTGTTTTGTAATCAGTTTAGGTTCTGTTTGTAACCAGAGAAGCCAAATCAATATTAAACTAGGCAAATGTGCTATGGAAGCAATCCTTCCTAATGCTAAATACAAAAATAATGCCAGCCTGCGGTGTTAAGAACTTTCAAATCTTACTATATTAACAGTGTTGAATCTTAAATTTTATGATTGCCTGGTTGTCACAGCACCCCTTGCTGCGAGGATGTTCTGTTATGTGCTACCACTATCTCACCTACCTCAATAATCATGATAAAATTTCTTCATGATAATCCTTGCAGCATGTTTTTGAAGTAAGCTATTCTCGTTTTACTAATAGGAAGACTAAGGTGGGAGGGTGGTTAAATTACTTGCCCAGGGCAAAAAAGTAACTGAGATACAGAATTCCAATGCTTTGCTCTCAGCTCTGTACTCAGAATTACAAGTATGCATCTCTTTTTTTATTACATTAATTTATTGATTGTCTGTTCTTTCAAGGACAGTGGGAATACTTTCCAGAGACATTCTTTTCTATAAATGTGTGCATCTGAAGAAAAGTTCGTAAAAAATCTGTGTCAATATTAGGCTTTTAATGGTATTTACATATTTAGTAATATGTCTCAAACCAAAGTACTAACATTCACAGTACTGATATTTGATTGGTATTTCTTTAAGCTTCCTGATGTATGAAAATAATCCAAATCCTCTCAAGTTTTCCTAACAATCCAAATAATGCTAGAATCTGTCTAGCATCCCAGAATTGATGAGTTCCAGGTGCAGAATTCTGCTTTCTTCATTTACATTTTTTATTTAACAAATATCTGTGATATATTTTGGGGCTCAAAATCTGTATTATTTCTAGCACTTTTGAGCAGCAGTGCAATGTTTGTAATTTGTAAACTCACAAACCTGTGCCAAGTAGAAGAAAAATTTATATGGGGCATATTTACAAGTAAACTAATACTGTGCGGGGTTTTGAGTTTGTGGGGTATAAACAAATTCTCCTCTAATTTCCTTATAGCAGGGAAACTAACTTTCTCTCCAATATCAAAAGTGTTCAGGGGAAGGAAATACGACCCTCTAAATGTGCAGTCTTTAGAGGGTTTTGGCATGCTAGCTTCATCTTGTATTCTCTCAGTGTTTAAATGGCTGTTGGAAACATTTATGTGTAGTACTCAAAATGTGAGGGATCTAGATCCAGTCAGATCACTAACGTCTGCCAGTCCTAAAGGCAGAGCATTGCATCTGGGTCCTGATTTGGATTCATCTCTTGCGCACTGCTAGGCAGCTGATTCAGAATCTGTGGCAACAATAAAGAGATTTTTTTCCCGTGGCCATTACATGTGGATGCCACTTCACTAGTATGTTGCTCAAGGCTATTAATTTTCACCTTCTGAGGTAGCTGTTGGCCTCGTTCACAAAGAAGGCGGCCAACGATTTTAAGAAGCATTCTCACGAGGTTCCGTAGTAGGAAAGAAATTCTTATGGGTCAGACTCGCAAGAGACAGTAGATGGCCAATATTACTGATGCTGTCTTACTGATGATGTTGATGTTATCGATACTCTTAATAACTGCTATTTAGGATCCGGGCCATGAAACCCACACGCCTATGAAAGATGTTGAGGAGAGGAGACTGACTACTGTGAACAATTGGATAYATCTACTTAGCAATTGGGTATACTTAGTCTCTTTTTGTGTTTGCGTAGACCCACAAGGCTAGATTTTCTTTCTCTTCAGGCAGCAAAGCTTGAAGCATGACCTGCAAACAGTGGTGCGCTGGGGACCTCCAGGACCCAGGGTCACCAGAGGTATTCAGTAATTCAGCCAGGAGCTGCCCTAGTGCATTCTTAGGAACTTCGGACCAGATTGTGCTAGTCAGGAGGACAGTCAGGCAAGGATAAGAAGACTGTGCATCAGAAATACATCATGTGCACGATCATTCCCAGACCACTCTTTAAGGGTAATATAGACATAGCCATTAGCTGCACAGGGTATTTTGAAAGTTGGTTTCTTGTTAATGGATATTGTATGAAGCCTTTGCATGGTGCTTCAAGACATCATCAGTCACATATCCATCTTCATAGTTCCTGCAATTTTCTAGGAATAGAGACCCACTCTAATTCTGATGAAAAGTAGACCAACAGCAAAATTCATTCGGAACTTTTGAGTGAGAGCACCACAGAAATTTTGTAGCAACATCTTTAGATTTTGTTATTAGACTGTTTGGTCTGGATAGCGGATGTTTGGTAATTGGTCAAAAGAGATCTTCTGTGATATTATGCACATGTCCAATTAAAATTTTTAATAAGGCTGAAAAGCCAAACTCTTCAAGGTTAGAAAATAGCAAAATCATTGTTTGGACTAGTCTTTTGGGTAATGACTAACTGTGTGTTCCACTCTTTCTAGGTGGCCAGCTGAGATTTTGAGGTCTAATTACAGAACAGTTGTTGAGCCTTAACAATTACAATAATGTTACTAGGGAACATATTTTTAATGCAAAAATGTTCCTAAAGATATGTCTTTGTTATACCAAGTTGGACTTGTAAAATTAGGYGATATTAATCTCTGTGTTTCTCAGATCCCTTCTGTAATATAGACAGTGTCCATCCATCATCTCAGATGAGCGTATGAAGGTGTATTTTGTTCATGTATATAAATGCTTTACAACCTGAAAGTAAGGAATAACAGAAAATTTCAAACGGCCATTTTTATTTCTCACTTCAGGTCAAAATGGGATTAATGTTCAGTACATAAGGTCTTTCATCATATATTGAACAATGAAGGTGATTGAAACTATTAAGGAGATGCTTGTTCTGTAGGCATTGTCTGTTCTGTGTACTTGATAAAATGTGGTCCTGTAATATAAAGTAAGTGTGTAATGATGTGATTCAATACTGTATCTTGCACAGCAAAAAAGGGGCAAATGTAGACTGCACAAGCAGCTTTTAATTCCAGTATTTTCTAAGTTCCAACTGTTTGACTTTGTAAACATAAGGTTATTTTCTTTCTTAAATACAGTTTTTAACGGGTAGCTTCCTGGCTTTACAAAATAGCACAGTGCCCCCTTGCCCTCTTGCTCCTCAGATTCCATCACCTGAGCAGTGACATGAATCAACAAGCTCCATTAGAAAATTTAGCTCTATCAGTTGGGCTAGTGCTCAACAGTAGTCATACAATAGCATTCTCTATGTAGCCAGACACTATAGGAAGGGAAGAGGCTTTGTCTTACTTTCAAAAATTCTTCCTTTCAAAAGAGAAGTGTCAGTTTAAGAAAATATTGAGTGTTCTAGGCTCTGCAGGGTACTGTGATTTAGTGAGCACAGCCCCCTCCCAAGCTGCAACTTCTGCTTCATCTTCTCAAATCTGTTGATGTCTCATTTTTTGTTTTTTTTCCTGACCCATTTTCCAGTCCATCTCAGTCATTCTTGTCTCTCGGATCCTAACTGATACTGTTCCCCTGCCTTGATCCTCCTAGATCTGTGTGTCCGTTTTCTTCTCTCTCTGTGAGGATAGCCCTTGAGTCAGATCAACACAGGGAACTGAGAGTGGCTTAAGCATGATCAGAGAGGAAGGAACCTTCAGACACTGTAGCTGCTAAAATCTGGCTCTCCACTGACACCTATGTGTTGTGATTTTCACWCATTTCTGCATTTTCTTTTCTTCTACAGCAAGAAAGTGGCAATATTAGGGGACAGACAAGCGAATCACTCCTCATAAACAAGTAGACATAAGTGTGTAACTGCCATGATTAAGAAATGAACTTTGATAAACTCTGTGCTGCCTTTGAATAAGGACAGTTAAGTACACATGTTGTGCAGAGAGTATCACTGTTTTCTGAACGCAGATTTACAAAGCCACAATCCATTGCAAGCTATGATAAATCAAAAGGTAAACTAACTTGTAAGCTGTCCCCTTGCTACAAAGGTCCTGTTACAAGTCAAAAGTACTTTCTTACTAACTGAAGTGTTTCCCAAACACTAAGAAAGACATGTTCTAAAACTCCAGGGCATTTTTTTTCAAAGTTCATTAAATGATTGTGATAAAAATAGTGCATTTTGTCCCTGCACCATCACAAACTAATCTATAGAATGCTGTATACTGGCCTTCTTTCTTGTCTTCCAGCAAACTTCCAGTTCCAGTTTTCTTTAATTGTCTTCCAGTATTAGGCACTCAATAGGATAATTCCAAATCCCAAATGCTAAAATGCAGTGTAACAAGCCACTGTGCTGTGAGCTGGTCCAAATTATGCAGACATACCAGCTGTTGCCAAACGGTTAGCTTGGCACTGGAGCCCAATTAAGTATTTATGCCCATGTAAAACACTTCCCAGAGCTCTGGCTTATATGTACAAAAAAGCCTTTGATTTAAACCAAAAATAAGCTTGAGAGGCAGGGGTGGGCATGAGGAAGAAACCCTGCATGCAAACCATGGCTTGAGCCTAAGGAAATTCTTTGCTTTTAAAACTGCCATTTACTCCAGAAAACTCCCGTGCATGAAGTTTTTTACCCCTCCTTCTTCACAGTAGCAGTATTTAGTATTAGAGGTGTCAGGTATGAAGGAGAGGCTTCTGCCTTAAAAGAAAAAGTTCTGTGTGTTTTTCAYGTTTCAACAGGAAAGGAGCGTCTGTTGGGAATGGGAAACAGGAGAAAGGCATTGAAGAAACAAGGAGGGAACTGAAAATGGGACAATAACACCAGGGCTTGCTTAGTGGGAGAAATATATCTCTGGGACTTGGTTCCTCAGATGGGGAGTAGAACTAGTGAATACTTTGATTTTTCTAGAAAGTCTGTAAGCACACAGAGGAGGAACTAGGATAAGAAGGAAGAGAAAGGATTTTCTTTTGCTAAGTAGTTTGTAGGAACAGGATGACCATCCCTTTAAGTATCTTGTGACTCCTGAAAAGCTTTTCCATGTTCCATGTAAAGGGCTTGACTCCGTATGTCAGGCTATCATAAATTCAGGTACAATTTTAAAGTGATGGTTTTGTACACATAGTCTGAGATATGACTGCTCAGAATGGGGGAAAGATAGAGTATTTTTACCAGCTGCTTTAGGCTATTGATACATCTCAGCAGCAGTTTGCAACATCTACATTCAGATATTTTTGATACAGTCAAAATAGAAACCTCCAACAGTTGATGCAGCATGCCTAAATTAGTTGTCTAGTTAGAGAGACTGAATCTCTCCTACTTCAGTATATTTTAGTTGAAATCAATTCTAAAGAGACAGGCAAATAAGAAAAAAAGGTATTTACATATCATAACTGTCTTCACATGAGATTTATACTATTTTAACAATAGAACCATATATTAATTCAGGTTGGAAGGGACCTCTGGAGGTCATCCAATCCACCCCCTTGATTGACGCAGGGCCAGCTTCAAATGAGCTGGTTTTGGTACCATAGCAGCCTGGTTACAGCAGTGTGGAGCTCAGAAGAGGCTGAAAAATCCACCAGATAAGCAGGGTAAATTTTTCCCGTGCAGCGTTGCATGTTGCTACTGCTGCCAGCATCCAAGCAAGCTTGGGCACAGCCTACACAACACTGCAGTCCCATCTGATATATCTAGCTAACTTTCTAGGGTAGACGAACTCCTAGCACTCACGAGTGTCTAGCACATTTTGTGCCCCATGATGTTCCCAAGAACAAACTATTATACTTTCCTTGTTTCAAAAAGAAAATTTTCTGTTTTCCCCACTTTACTGAGCCTCCTGCACCAGTAGAGATCTACCAGAGAAGCCAGAGCATAGGTTGGACGTACTCTGAAGTAACAACTGTCTGAAGCTGCCAGCAAAACCAGTTCTGAAAGTGTCAAAAAGCAGTTGTGGAAATTAAAAAAACTTTGTCTGCATGCTGAGCAGAGGGAAGCAGGCTGAAGAAAAACCTAGCATTAGAGACCTTTCTACAGGTGGCTGGAGTGAGTGGACAAAGAAGGAAAGGACTGCATAATCTCTTTATCAAGACAACATAATGGGACTAAAGGGATGCAGTACAGCAAAAGGGAGCAGTAGAAGAATATTGGGTATTTCAAACACTGTGTTAATACACTGTATTAAGTCACAGCTAATTGGCATTTTATTGCCAAGTTTGCCACTATCTCAAACTACTGCTTCCTAAATTGCATCAAGTGTGAAATTCAAGTAATATTCCATTCATCAAAACACTGCTAAAAGGCCAGCTTCACACTGATTTCCTTCGGAAAGTAAGCAAGGAATGGCTGAGGCTGAACTAAAGCAGTCAGACAAGAGAATGGAGGGAACGTAATGCAGAGAATGGAGTTCAGTAAATAGAAAATCTCCAAGCCGGGAAGTAAGGTTGAAACATTAACTGAGAACTGTAACCATAAAGAACTGCAATGGGAAATAATCACTTGCAGATACAGGAAGTCTGTGCAGAGGGGAGGGAGGGAAGAGTATGTGTTCATAGTGAGGAAGTGCTTTTTAATTAGCAAAGGCTGGAGTAAAACTGGTGGCACAGGGAAGAGAAGAAGTTGCCATTATTGGGAGGAGATGTAACGCTCACTGCTTACAGGGTCCTGACCCTTCAAAGCCTGGGAATACTGAAGAGCAGGAAGAAAACAGAAACAAGTAAATGAATGCAGCCAATTTGGTAGTGATAAGTTAGATATGCAGATTTAAATATGCATTTAAATATGTGATTGTGGTGCTATTTCAGAACTCTCTCAAATCTTGAGTACTCTTTTGCTTTGATGACCATGTGTTTCTGAAGAAGTTGACAGAAAACCCTAGGTGCTCACAATGTTAGAGCCCTCGAAAATGGAGTTCTTGAGCTACCTGAGAATAGCACACCTCACTAGGCCTGTGCCATCTAGGCTGCGAGGTCCTATTTCTATGAAGGGAAGGGAAAGAGTTTGTACCCAGGGTGCTCAACAGACAGATTAAAGAAAAGGCTAGTGCTGCAACCTCCTCTGGCAGAGGAGAGTCTAAGGGCCCAAGGATCCAGTGGGATGAACCCTTGACACAACAGCTTGTCGAGTGTCCAGCTTTCTCAAGGATGCATAACATTTTGAAAGAATTGTATGCATTTACTTATCCTATTGGCATGACATCTTTATTGAGGTCCATGGCAGCAGGGTTTATAATTTTAATTTAATACAAAACATGTTAAAAATAAGCAACATCTAAAAAGGCACTGATCTCAGTGCCTTTTAGACCTTGTGTCTGAAGTTAGATGATATGCTAAGAAAATGCTAAAAATATTCAGTTAGAAAATTAACTGATTCATGATCTCAGATTAATCTATCAACAGGATGCATTGTTAAAATTGAATAGTGATACAAAACTTCAGATGACAAAAGAGAACTCTGTTCTTTTAGGGTGTAGTGTTTAAGAGAAATTAGAACAAGATCAAAAGATGATGGGATTTTAAGAAACAAAACATTACTAGTTATAAATGAAGAATAATACAAAATAAATTTGCTGAAAGTTGATTTTTAAAATAGATGATCTAAAACAAAACTGAATAATTGCCAAGCTGTTTAATGCAAACATATACTTTTTTGGCCATAATCACACAGGTCTGATCATTTGGCTTGATTTTCTTTTGAGAAAGGGAAAAAGATGGTTAGTATGGTAATACTAAAAGCTGAAAGTAGAAACAAGCTTGCTGCATTTCAGGTAGACCTAGGAGAAATAAACTTGAGAGTGCTTGGCTCTGATGCTTCAGTTCACCATACTGTAAAGATCAGGGCAATTTCTAGAATTCAGATCTGTCTTATTATACCCTAAATTTCAGGTATGTTCAGACCAGTTTTTGGCATAGATCCAGCTCTATTTTCAGTGGAGTTAATACTTCTCTTCAAGAGACCCTTGAGTTGTCCATTTTCTTCAGTGAGTTACAGTAGTTCCCAACTCAAATGATGGGACGAGCTCAAATTTGAATGGACTGGATTGTATAACATTTTTGACTACCGTGACAACTACTTTGCTCTCTAAACTAGACAAAACAGTTGTTTAAAGGGATACATTAAATACTAGCTAGCCTTCCCTTTATTCTCTCCCATGATAGTCTCTGTGAGAAAGCAAAAGTAAATTTGAGCAAAATATGTGTTTGCTGGTCAAAACTTGATATTCAAGTACTAAAGCTAAGCCACATCCACGGGCATGTGTCTACATTTTCAGTCTGTGGAGCTGCCATAGCACAGGGAGCACAGGAGTTGTGCTTTTTACAGGACTAGGGCGAGACAGCACTAATTCTGGGACTTAGGCAGTTGTTTGGAGTAAACATTACAGGTACAGATCATGCCTCATGTCCCAAAGTTCATAAAATTTGCCCTGAGTTAGCAAACTGAAGAGCACAAGGTCCAGTGATTATCAAACCCACCAGAGTGCAAAGAARGGAGCCATCCAGGAAACAGCAGTGCACTGATATGGCTTTACTTCAGATATTTTTTCTGAATGTTATATGTCGAAACTTCTGTGTCTGTTACTGTGATTATCATTCATTAGCCATGATCATAAGCCACTGATAATAAATTTCAGTTCTCAAAAACAAATGTTTTTCTGAACCCATTTTGCAGAAAATGGGCTTTTTGATCACTTGATAATGATTGAACACTTCCATATCAACACATTTAAAATATTCCTATATGCACATTACTCTAGCTGTACTTTTTAAAAAGCATATGATGAAGTTTTCTGCTGAGAATTATTATGTGGATTTATAGCAAGATCTTTTTATGGTTTAATGTGTAGCTATCTGCCACAGAAGAACTGTTGCAGAGAGACTTTGCAGAGCAGCAATATCCTCATCTTGATCCAGGGATGGAGAGTGGCATAGACCAGGCACAAGTTATAACTTCTCTGCTTCAGTCTTTTCATTTAGGCTGGTGTCCAGGACCAGGATCCTGTCTCTTCCTCTCCACAGATTAACTGAAGTGGGAGGAAGGGGCTCCTTTTCCTGCTTAGAGTTCCTGCTTCTGTTAGCCAGCATCCCACAGAAGTTGTGTCTGATTCCCCCCCCCAAGACAAAAATTGTTGTGCTTTTTAGACTTGTCTTTTGGAGTTATAATTGGGGGGGGGGTGCCTATCTAGGGAGATTGCGATAATTCCTTCCTTTATCTGCCCACATTATCTCTTCCACAGAGATTCCTGCTCCACTCCAATGCAGGAAGGCTCAGTTATTTGAAGAGCTCCCAAACCACTGCAAACTATACCTAACATAATAAGGAAATGCCAGTTTACCATTCTATAAATTATTACCATTCAGCTCATGCTTCTTAAAAATCTCTGGGAATGGTGAGACAGACAGCTGGGTGTGGGAACCGTAACAGCTATTCCTACCAATCAGTCGTGTGTATCTTGCACCAAACCCTCTCCCAGAATGATAGCCATTTGCAGAAAATATTCCTGAGGGACGTAAGAGAAATATTGAAAGGGTATTCTTGCATTTCCCATTTTGATCTTTCCCTCTGCAGCATCTTTCAGTTTAGTATTACAGTACTAGGAAATAATATGTGTTCTTACTGTGGCTACTGCCAGAGAACGTTGCTGGCCAATATGCATGTATGCTGCTCTGCAATTGCTGCTGGGCCTGTCTGTGTCCGAGAATTAGCCTTCCACAACTCTTTTCAGTACAATTACTATAAAATTGGTTCTAAACATTGCTGAGCATTGCTGTCAAGCCAGAGACACTCATCTGCTCAGGCTCCCAGTGTGCCTACACAAATGATGGGATTTTCATGGTATAACCAATATTGTCAGCAAAGAGACGACATCCACTCTAAAAGTCTTCACTGTTGCGTGCTTTGCTGGTTTACAGTTGCTGCCATTGCTCTGTAGCTGGATCAGGCATGCTTTTGGCTACTTTTGCTGGAGCTGAGCATTCTCATCAGAGATTGTACTGGCAGAAGACACCATGCACTGTCAGTCCAGGGCTTACAGCTGCTAACACGGCTGTGCTGCTGGAGTGCATCCACCTTGGCACTCTACTGGTAACTGTATGTCAACTGTGACTCGCGTGCTTCATGCAGACGATAGGAAGGCTGGATTGTAGAAAGCTACTTCACATATTTTCTGCATGGCTGCATGAAAAACTGTGGTAACGAACTACTTGATATTTCTTTCTCTGCTGACCAGAATTTGTTGTATATCCAAATCAAAGCAGTCTGCTGACCAGTTTGATGCATATATATTTCTAGTACAGCTTCTAGAATTTTTCCTCTGGAATGCTTGACTCTCTTTAAATACCTTGCTCACTGTTATCTAAAGGAATTCTTGCCAGTTCAGTGGCAGTAGACATTATACAGAGCTTTGACCTATCAGCAGGCAACTGTTTGCTACTTAAACTATGAAGAGAAAAGTACTGACCGCAACTTACTTGAGCTTCTGTAAAACCAACACAAAAACTGCTCCAAGATTTAAGCTGCTCACTTACAGGAAAGACGTGAAAATTTTTCTAGTATGTTGTGGTGATTATCTGAAGAACAGTAGTGAGGTACTCGCATCCTCTTTTGGTTTCTGCCTCACTGAGGCCATTCAGATTTTTTTCACAGGTGGCAGCAGTAGCTATCAGCAAGGTTCATAGATTCCTCCAAGGGATGCTGGGGACAAGYGTTTCACTTGCGCTGCCTTGTTATGGCTTTTGCTTCAATGCAGCATCCTTTCATCTAATTCCCATTCTGGTGTCCTGGACTAAGGCTAGACACCTTCCTGTCCATACCCTCCTCCCGCAAGAAGCCCACCGTTAACCTTGCAAGGCAGCAGAAAGGGAAGAGGAAGTTCTATGTTAAAATGCTCCAATGCATTGTAATTACCCAACTTAAGCTYCTCCTTCTGCAAAAGCCCTAATTTTGCCTCTTGGTTTGCATTTCAATGTTTAATACTACAAACATCTAGCTGCCTGTCAGTCTGTTTTCACTGAACTAATGTAATAGTTTAAAACTGGCACAAAGCCCAAAACTCTGGCCTGTGCTCCTTAAAGCAGAAGGCATGAGTCATTCACAAAGTGGTTCTCCCTCAAAATGGTGCACTTCTGTTATCTCTCCCACTTCCTAAATATGCTAACAGTATGTCTAGATAGGGAGAAAATGACCACAGTAACAATTCCAGAATAGTTCTCTGTATGGACACTGCTCTAGAAAAATAGTTTTTAGTTTTAAGGAAGGAGGCAGTAGCAAAAGAAACTAGTCTGCATAGGAAGCAAACTGATGATCACAAAATTAACCATCTTTATTGTGGAAGAGCATTCACACTGGGAACTATTCCAATAAATTTCACTATACTGTCAAGCACTAACTAGAAAGAGTAATACTTTTATTTTAAACAATATCCAGCCTGTGTGAACTCATTTTCTTTAGGGTCGTTTCCATTGTAAGAATGGTATTAGACAGCCTGTTTCTGTTCGGAGATCCTTATCTTAGTGCTCTCCAAAATTTGCCTTTCAGGAGGCGACAAAAATGGCAGAAATCTGGAAAGCCTTAATAGTCTGTCTAGAAACAGCAATCTTTCTCCTTCCATTCCTTAGAAAGCTTACCTTTCTACTAAGTTTAGGTTTGGTCCATAACAGCATCTTAAGTACCATTAGGAAGTGCTTAAACCCTATCTTGCCCAATTCCTATGGAAAGCACAACTCTGCAAGTACCTATTTCTACCAGTGTTAGAGAAAATGATCTCTTGCCTCTGGCTTCAGTAGTATTTTCATGAAAATTCTCACCAAATGTAGGAAATTAAATTTGAAAAAATCATTTTCCAAGAAAACAGTGTTCCATATTTTCATAAGTTACTATTCAGCCTTTTCCTTTTTTAAGGAAACAGTATTCCTATAACACTTTTCCAAACAAGAAGAAAGCATTTCCTTTCACTACAAGTTTATACTCCTTTAATTAAGGAAAGCAATATAAGAGTTAGGTTTTCATCCCAGAACACAGTCAATGCACATCAGCTGTGCCTGACAAAATGGCAGTGTCCCCCTTCGTCCTCGCTCGCCAGCTGGCAATGGAGGCTGCACATACAGGCACACAGAGAGGTTTTTATTGTTGCTATTAGGAGACGATCACAGCAACAAGTAAGAATGGCGACAAGTGACTTGTATTACAGCAGTGTGCAAAGYGAACATCTGTTACAAAACCCAGGACAAGGTAGTCTCTGTTACGGAGATTTTAAGCCTCACCGCAATGTAAGTAAAGAAATTGATAGGTGAGGAACAAAACTTCCACCAAGTTGGAGGAAAAAAGAAGAGGCAAGAAAGGACTAATTAAAAAAAAAAAAAAAGCCTAGTTGCATTAAAACTCCAATTGTTCAAACAACTGTACAATAAATTTATCAGAGGAAGAGATGGAGCCTTGGTAAATTAACTGAAAGTTGCCCTCTCTACACTTAGTGCCTTCCTTTTCCTGCRATGCGTGTTTTATAGGAAGTAGGTTGCTGGGCTTCCTACAGCTGAGCACTCTCACTCTGCGTTTTTCTTTAAACCTGTGTAAGCTGGCAGGATTCCCTGGGTCTTGCTTAGGTCCCATTTTATCTCCTGTGACAGAGAAGTCTTGGAATTACTCCGGTTTCCATCCTAAGCATTGTCATGCAGTGGTTAAAACGGGGGATAGTGAAGAAGGTAGCACCCCATCTTCTTGGGGAGCGATGGGTAACTCTGTTTGGTAATTCTGGTTACGCACAGTTATTGACCGTAACTCTTCTTTCTCCTGGCAAAGGAGAATGAGGCAGGAAATTTTTTATTGCAGCAAACATGTTTTTAAATGGAAGTACATAGCTGGATGAATCGTAATGACAGAGGGATTAGATAAATGAAATTATTGGTCAGTGTCTAGGAATCAAATCTAGGACAGTATTCAGCACAAGTTTAGTGTAACTCGGTTTTCCACTTTAGCCAAACGCTGTTTTATGCTTACCTACTTTGTGAGACTCGGTGGAAAGGTAGATGGGACTTCTATATGTTTCCACTAAAATCAAGTAATAAATTTTTATGGCGTTTTCAAGTTTAATTGTCTGTGCTATATATAGACTAGCAGGCCCAAATTTATTTTGCTTTTCCTTTCCTCATTTCTCTTACAAGTCTTTCATTCCAATCAACTGTAGTAAAAGTATTCATAGATATTAAGCTTACTTCTAGGGCTTTTTATTTGTATAAAAAATGAAGAGGCAGAACTCTGTGCCACCAGATATCACCAATGCTCAGCGTACAAATCAAAAAAAGATGAAGAGATTGATATAGCATGGATAATGCCTTAAGCTGCTCAAGCTTGAAATGTAGCAGCCCTTATTGCAGAGGCTGTGGTGGGTCTGCAGCCCTGTCCTGGGTGGGAGGCTCAGCTGGGCACCCACGGGGAGCTGGTCACTCCTCCAGCCCACGCAGCTCTCGCCCCCCAGCATCAGGCACCGTGCGGCCTTCACCGCTGGTCCCACCCGCTCAGGAGGCTCTGCRTGGCGAGGTGCACGAAGGCATGGCCGGGCCGCTGCCGACACGGCCATCAGAGAGGAGAACTTGAATTCAGTCTGGAGAAGCAGCCTCATGCTGCAGCCTCAATACGCTGCCTTGGGTCCACTGTTGCTTTCCAGCCAAGATCTTGTTTGCCTTGTGGCATTTCAGCCTTTTCTCACTATTTCCTTATTGCAGTGACCTAAAAATGTTCAGCTCTCAAGGGCTCCTTTTAAGGTAGCTTTTCATTAGCTTAAATACAAATYATGAGGATTTAATTTTGGCCTTGCAATCCTCTTGAAATGTCCTTTCCTCATGATCTTAATTCTCAAGTGTTGACTTAGTGTCCTTTAYAAAGAACAGCTCGACAGGATGCTGACAATGGCTGTGGGAAAACCGAGCGGGGCAGATCCCGCCGTTCCGCCGTGTCGGCGGCTCCGCGGTGCGCGAGCGCGCGCTGCGCGCGGCTGCTGCGCGCGGCGGGGCTTTGCGCGGCTCTGCCGTTGATCTCTTGTTTCTCAGACGCGGAGCTCCCAATACGCGGGGGCAGCTGGCAGGCAAAATTCTTTCCATTTCTTTTTCCTCTGAGCTAATTTTATGGGGCTTGTTGCAAAATGGAGATTTTTATTTTTGGACTTTTTTGCACGTTAAGGGATTTCTAAGCTAGTAGCTCTTTTTTGTTCAGAAATTATTCAAACTTCTGTTGGTCAAATCTATGCCTTTTCTGCTAAATTGCTTTTGCAGAAGAATCATAATTGAAAGAGCTGATCCCGTGGACACAAGGCAGAGGCTGGGATTATCCAAAGCCTGGCTTTGCTAGTCAGTTTCTTTTTTAAAAAAGTCCATTAAGCAGTATACACGTCAAGTTGCTTGCGCTTGTCAGGTGGTTGATTTCTGTCTATAAGCCCTCAAAGAGCTGAATTGTGCACATTTCCCATTTAACTGCACATCTGTAAGCATAGGATTGCCATATAGCCATCTTATTGTATTGCTTTCAGCTTATTTGTTTCATTACATAGCTTCTTAATTTGGGGCTTAAAGGGAAAGTGACTAATTACTTTTGTGTAACTTTTGTATCTCTCAGTTCTCATGAASTTTAGCAACTCTGCTTTGTCAGTTCACCACTAGTGTCACAATGTTGGCAAAGAAGGATGCATGCCTGTTCCAATTAGTTCTTTCCCTGGAGGATCATGCAGAGATCTGAAGTCAAAATTCTGTAGCATATTTGCTTCAGAATGCAGTTTCCAAATTGAGTCATTCCTTTTTTGATCAAGATCAAGGAACTGATGGTATAAAACATTAAGAAACAAAGCATGTGTTCACAGGACATTTATATGTCATGTAAGTCCCAACAGCAAAGAGACAAGAATCTTCCTCATGAATTGTAGCAAGGAGCATAGAAATAAAACAGAACTGTATTTCCTATGATATTTAGATTAATATCTCTGCCACACAAAAATCTGCATGCCAGCAAGCTTGACTGTGACCCAGTCTTAAGCTTCAGGTCACTGCAAAAAGGTACTAAGCCGTTCATAAGGAAATGGTTCCAGTGCCGCTTTCTRACTATCTAGACACCTGCTCTGTGTGTGGACAGAGTCAACAGGCAGGAACTTTGCTGGCTGCTCTTACTTCTTTCCAAGATGAGGCYGCTGCCTTGGTGTTTTTAGATACATCTCACAGTAGTGTCCCTACCAGAAACCAAGTGTTTGTGTCCCATTTGTGATTTGAGCAGGTTTTGCAGAGCAAGGCTGAAATGGTTACACTTGTTCCTTTCTGACAGGCATGTCGCAATGGACAGCTGCTGCACGAGAGAGAGTCTGGGGAAAGTGAAAGCTCGTAGAGCCTAGTCTCCCCTTACCCTTATTTAATCCCCATGTACAAATGGGTAATAATGCTAATAATATGCCACCAACAAATAGGCCTGTCCTTTCCATCAAGCCCCAGACAGCATCATCTTGCAGCTGTTGCAATGCATGTAGAAAAAAAGGCTTGAATAAGGAGCAGCTGGCACCTTGTGCCTTCTCTGTGGGCCCACCAGCTCCTCTCTTAGATGGATTAATGCCTCAGAAACTATATATGCCTCAGCTGCAATCCCAACTGCCTGCTTAAACTTGTAGGCATTCATGGGTTTTGAGAGCTCATTTAAGGTCTTTCCAGCATTTCAAGGCTCTGACAGACATTTGGGTTTGCCATCTGCAGTTATACAGCAGCATGTACATGCTGCTTTGGTAAGTTGAACTTTTGCTTATGTCTGTCTACAGAAGACCTTGAAGCAGCGAGCTGCAAATGGAGGCTCATGGGGTGGATCTACTTCAACCGTCTTTCCTTTGCAAGACAGAAGAAAGTCATTAGGCAACTAGCACTGTGTTACCAGTCATATGCTGGCCCCCTGCTAGGAGACAGATGTTTAGATCTACAGCATCCACATGGGAAGAGGGAGTGGGATGATATCATAACCACATGGTCTGTGAAGGTGGTCCTAAAACCTCAGATTTGCTCTCTGTAGCTGCTGAAGTTAGACCTTGCTGCTGTTAGAACTGCTTTTAGTGGCTTCACTTTTTTTGATTTCTGCCAGGGTTTCTAAGGCTGTCTTTGCAAGCTTTCACACAGTAGACCTTTCTAGTGGTACTAGAAAAGTAGTGCAAGAATTTGAAATCGGAATGATTTCAAATCACAGAGCCTGGTCTGATGGATTTTGACATCATTCAGCATGTGCTTCCCAGATTGAAATGGAGCTGTGTTGTACTGGGGAAACGGCGATGACCCTGCTGGCTGAGACCTCTGTGTTGTTGTAGCTAGATGGTGGCTTTAGTACTCAAGCTATAGAGTCTTTACACGACTTTACACAACAGCGCTTCCAAACTGTTACAGGTTTACCACTAGGAGTACAGTTATCACAGGAAAATGATAACATGAGTGATGCCACTCTGTGTAAATGTATATGGCTGGGAGCTGCTACTGAAGCTGCTGACAGCAGTGGATGAGCAAAATAAGTTTAGGAGTACCTGTTCTACACTTCTCTGTAGGTCTGAGTACTGCTATTACAGGCCAACTGCCAAATCATATGCTTTGTGACTGCTCAGCAATCACTTGGTATATGGAACACAGGTGTCTCACCAAAGCAACTGAGAGCAACACTTCTAATACAACAAGAAGAACAGGAAAAAAAATATCCGGATTGGAATAAACAAAGTGGTTTGTTCCAATCTAGTTAGGGGAACAAGGATCTTACCCTTGGGAAACAAACTAAATACACTATTCTTTCTTAATGGTAAGTACTAAAACTTTTTTAAGGTGCTTTTATTGAGGTATTTCTTAGGGTTTGTAAGTATTTAAAGGGGATTTTATACTACTTAAGTTAACTACATTATACTAGTTTACAGTAAACTAGTGTAACTTCTGTGCTGAGAAGCCTTTAGACTTCCCCTGCCTAATAAATAATTTATTTATTAGGCTTTGAGATAAGCACTTCATTGAGGTTTTGGTGGCAGAGGTGGTATGTGGTTTACACATTTCCTCCTGCTGTTTTCTCATGGGTGGCTTTCTGTAATTAGTTGTACTCTCTTGATACATCTGAGTTTGTCCTCACTTCAGTATTAACTCRGATGTTGCCCCTCATCTGATATCCAAATGCACATACGCAAAACTGAAGCTCAGATATATGTTAGTAATTTACACCTGAGCTAGCAGATCCATCTTGCCATACAGATCAAAGCCCGAGTGCCGCTTACTGTCACTGCTCGCTGTGGATGCAGGCTAAACTGTCTGGATGCTTAGTCCCTTAGTGCCTGTGTTCTCCTGCGGTTACTTGGGAAGAGCAGGAAAGGGRCGGGCTGCAGTGCTAGGAACTGAAGTGAGGCCCTCAGACGCCCCCGCTGAACACAGGTACCGYACCTGGCTGTAAGCCAACGTGCCTTTGTAGCAGGACTACTCACTCCAGGCTAAGCCAGTGCCAGTACTCTCAGCTGCCCTACAAGGGAGGCATAGCCTCCGTGGTGTATAAAGCGAAATATGTTATTAGTGCTTAAACTAGTGGGGCATCCAGCAGACAGCAGCAAGGAATGATAAAATACTTCTGAACTGCACTTGAAAAAATTTGTGTTTGTTTCTTGTTGTTATCTGTAAAAAGATCTCTAATCTTTGTATCTCACTCTTAGCACTGTCTTACCATGAATAAATCATGATCGGTGGCTTAGCTGTCTAGGTTTCCCTTCACTAGGAAAGTGAAGATCAAGTTTAGGCAACATAGCTAGCAGAAGCCTGACCTCTACTTCTTTTGAAGTGTAAATGCAAAGTTAATGCCTTCACAAATATGGGCTAGTGTGAGGAAATGTGCAAAAACAATAGACCCTTCAAATGTACCTAAATGACTCAGTAATGTGAGGCCCACTGAAAATCAATGGAATTTGTATTCCTAGATCAATTTGATACCTCTGAAAATGCCAAACACAATCTTTGAATTTGCTTGCATTAGGACAAATTCTGCTCTGTCTGTCTGACATAAATCGGGAGTAGAAAGTCACTAGATATTTCAGTTTTATTTTAATATAACTGAGCAAAATTTGAGCTGTTGCTAAAACTGCTCTTCCTGCTAATGTCAAGCACAGTATAAAGGAAAACTCATTTAAAAACAAAACAGAACRCACAGAGTCCGTATTTTGAGATCTAATGTCCTAGCACCTAAGGTGTGGTTTATTTTTCCAACCACTCCAAAGTCCTAGCTTGCCTCAATCCAGCATGGCCTTCAATTACTAGATGTTAGGGTTCCTTCAGCCTTTGGTGTGATATGTAAAACTGATATCCTAGCTGCTTGTGTTGGTTAACTATGTGCTGATATAAAATACTATGAATTCTGAGCTGCAGTATTACTCTCTGAGGCTCAGTTATGGAACAAGGGATGTTCTGGTAGACTGATACATGAGACTTTGCATGAGACTTAACAGGGGGCTGTACAAAGAGGAGAGAGATGCGCTGGATCCCAGCATACACTTGAATGACAGCAAGGGAAGCCAGGAGGCAGATGGAGGTAGGAGTCATGCCTACCTGCAAAGACTGCAAAATATATTTTGCCAACCTAGGATGCAAAGATCAGATCAATTCACCAAAGTGTTGAAGCACTTCTTCAGTAGGCTAAAGGTGTCATTTGTTTGTATTTGCCTGGAAGAATGCAGAGAGGAAATCTGAAGTGTGCCTCCCCCATTCACTGGTTTAGCATAGAGATAAAAATACATACATTTGGTTTTATTTTCTCGAAAATGCTTTCATTCTCCATAAACATTTAGTTGTTAGGAGCCTCACTGATTGTAGATTGTCACTCTCGCAGCCTCACAGGAAGGAGTTCTGGTTCTGGAGCTGGTCAGACCTCCTGTGACGGGTCGCAGATGAGACACAGGAAAGCCTTGTGAGGGCCGTCCTGAGAGGGAAAGATTCAACATAGAAAGATGGGTAGTGGCTAAAGACATGGCCTAGGTGAACTCGGAGAATAAGCAGCCAGAGGTGACAGTAACAATTTGTATTTTTTGTATTTCTCATCTTTTTCCACTGCTTTTACCAATGGAAGGAACCAGGGAAAGTGTTGATCTTGCCATTCAAACTCCACTCAGATCTTTGACATAAGAAACATGCTGATCTAAACTTGCACTGATGCAGCACTTGATGTTTAACTCCCCAGGCAGCAAATAGCAAGTATCTAGCATTGTCTTCAGTGGGATTTATCTCGAGTATAAATAGGGATTAAGTATTTGATTAAGTGATCATCTTAGGTGAGTCATAACTGTAAGCACCTTTGAAAGACCAGCATTTCAAAACAGCATATAAAATTAGCAGGAAAGGTGTATGGATCCCAGAGCTTTGGTTTTGCAATGACTTCTAGACAGAACGTCTTGTACTTCCATGGGTGGCTGTGTGTCACAAGTGGGCAGTCACTCCCTGCCCCTCCGGTATGTCAGCCGTTGCGCATTTCTAGGTGGCAGGTGCTGCAGGAAAGAAAACAGTAGCTTTTCAGCCATATAGCTATCCTTTCCTTTTTGGTCTGTTTATCTTTCATAGATCGTATTTTTATGTTCTAGCACAAACTAACAGGCAGCGTACTTACTACATACACAAATCAGTAATGAAATCCATTGGAATACCTCCATCTGTGTAACGAAATAAAAAGGCCAAACTATTATACATCTTTGTGTTAAAACAATTCATTAGCAATAAATAACTCATATAACTGGAATTAACTTAATGGATTATTTCTGCGTAGTTCTATCATTTCTAAATGTTCCATCTTTTCCCAAAATCTGGTCTGCAAGTTTTTATACTGCAGTGTATAATCCAACCATGTATATAAACCTCACATATATGCCTGTATTTCCCAAATCATAATATAAATTTCAAACCTTTAAATTGAGTTTATGCTACGCTTCTGGATGTTGCTGAATTTTGTGTATAAGAATGACATCATTGTTTCTGGAATTACTAGTCTACATGAAAAGAGGAAAATCAGAAGCAGACTTTTAAGAGGAAAATATCAAACAAAATAAATGGTATGAACACGATATATGATGCTTTTGGGTGCTATAAACATTTTATTGTTACTTGTTTGGGAAGAACTGCATAACTCATTTGGGTTCCACAACCTGTGAGTAATGCAGCCATCTCAAAATCTAGCAGATTTATCAGTCATAGTGTTCAGATGAAAATCTGGCATCTCATTTCCTCCTGAGCCCTTATAAATCTTTAAACACTGGGCCATCTATGGGTAGCTCCTTACACTCATTATAAAACACAACTTGGATTAAAAAGTGTAACCTGATGGGAATTTTTTAGTGGGGGAAAGCACTAAAATGTAGCCATAACTTATATTTAAAAGAACACTGGAAACTTATGAAAACTGTCACCAGTAGCAGTAATTACAGGAGATACAGTATTTGAGTTATAGATTTCTTGCTAGAAATTAGTGATTGCTCATATTATTAATTCTGCCTAGACAAAAGCTCTTTCACAGATTAAGTACCGACATGCCTGCCGTCACAGTAAGCCTCACTGCGTTCTCTGAAGTGGGGCCACCTCTCATCCTCCATCTACAGGCACAAGATGCTAAGTGATCTTGTGGCATTTTTCGTGGCATTGCACCCTGCCTGCCTCTGCACTGCCAAAACATAGTAACCGCAGAGGTTGCTCCCGCTTTGCGGTAAGGTGACAGAGCACTTGCCTAGCTCTAAGCCCAGCTCTAAGCATACCGATGGGCCTCTGCAGGTCCGTTCTGTACGGTTCCTCGCAACAACGCCGCAGCTTCCTAACTGCTGTCCTAAGAAGACAGTGCTGTAAGCAAGCTACGTACCTGGCAGCTTTTGTGCTTTCTAATATTTTATTCCATTTGAGTGACTACTGTATTGCTGGTGAATGCTGTCCGGCAGCATGAGTTTTGACTGGAAGGCCACCTGACAGCTTAGCAAAAAGCATTCCGTTGGGAAAGTTTTCTGTAAATAGCACATCCTTTGATTCTGCCTTGGCACATGTTCCCCTCTTATGACTATTTTCAAATTACGTGGCTCATGGCGTGCACATGCTTCTTCCTGCCCCCAGACACCATCGCCCTCTGCGTGACATCCGAGCGCTTTGCTCTTGTAGCCGGTTGCGGCACGGCGGCCAGCAGCTCGGGGTGCTCCCGGCRGGGCAGAGGCTCCTGCAGAGACCTGCCCTGCGCGGCTGCGGCGCTTCTCCTTGCAAAGGGCACCGGACGTGCAGGCCCCGAGGAGCGCCGGCGCGCTCGTCCCGCGTGCGTTTTAAGGTGGCATTAAAGACTGTCCGTAAAGGGCGACGCTACGGCCCCGCACCCCGCCGTGTCCCCGGCGCGGCCGTGCCGCGGGCGGGGAGCGCAGGGAGCGCCGGTGCCCGGAGCCCCCCCGGCGGCGCCCGCAGCCGCGGAGCCGGGGCCG